>NW_024063299.1:95000-230000 GCF_006381635.1 Hibiscus syriacus
GATGCGAGATGCCCCACACTGTGTCTTCTTTGTAGGAAGGTTTATGTTCAAGTGAACATCTTGTACTCAATGTCTGTAGGTTTTATTGGTAGAAAATGTTGGTTTTACGTCTAAGAAGACGATTGTGACTTTATTGACTCAAAGAAAGGTATGGGTATGACTTTGGTGTCTCAAAAAAAATAAATGCAGTGTTTCAAGGTGGAAAGAATGTTTCAAGGCCTTAAAGAGATAGAATGTCAAAATTTGGTTCTTTGGTAGTGACCAGGAATTATTTCGGGTAAAAAAAATCGAGAGATTTTATTTTGGGTTTAGACAGAATAAGAAAGGGTCTAATCTTGCCATATGTCAAAAATCTATAATTCTTGAAGAATTAAAAGAATATGTAATTCATTCGATATTCAAAGAACTAAAGATTAAAATTTGTTCAATTATTTAACCTTAGAAGGTAGCATCATTTCAGTCTTCAAAGATTAAAAATATTTAAGCAAATATTGAAGAAAGAACAAAAACGAGTTCAAACAAAACAATCTCTATGGATGCAAGTGGTTGATGCAATAACTTCTCTGGCTTAGTATTAGGATACCCCTGAATAAATCATATTATGGATTTTGTGCTTTAGTGTCTTGCAGTTCTCGGTGGAATGTCTGGAGCTTCTTAGGTGGAAATTGTGCACTGGATCAACATCGTAGACCTCAGGGAACGATGACTCTTTTCTTGAACCATCTCAATCGAACAAGCTTCTATCGTGTTGATTTCAGCTTCTTGTTTATATTCTCAATATGGTCACGTGATCAGGATTACTTCCACTGACTTCTCCACAAATTGATCTCATGTTTTTATGAATGATGCATATGAAAATGCTTAAAAATATATATGCAACATAAAAAGATGCAAATGCAGATGGAAAAATGTTGACCCCAACGATGAATATCATAGAATAGTCTTCACCAGAAATAAAAGTTTTCACATTACAAGACAATCCAATTTACAAACATGTCTTCGCTTAGATGGTGAGCCTGGAATGGATCACTGCTTCATCTCGGATCTTCGTCCTCAATAATGATGCCCCTCAAGCGCTCTGTAATCTGACTCCGTTAATGCCTCGGTGGTAATGAGGTCGGTGTGTCGCTCTTTGATAACTAGCGATGAAATGATTGTAGATAAGACTCCACTGCTAGATTACTCCTTGAATCAGTGGATCATCATCTCAGTATTGAATGATGCACGATCTTCGAGCTCACTGCTTCGTCTCGGATCTTTGTACTTGGAACCGATGCCCCTCTATGCTCTGTAAACTAACTCCATTAATACCTCGGCTATGCTGAAGTTTGTGCTTCACTCCCTGATGGTTAACGATGGAATAATTGTGGGTGAGAATCTACTGCTGGATTACTCCTTAGATCAGTGGATTATCATATCAGTCTCGAATGATGCACGATCTTTGAGAAAATCTCATTCTTGTACTCTGGACTTCTTTTTAGCCCTCGATGCATGTCTGTGTATGCGATCGCTTGATTGAAAACTTTTATCTCTTCTTGTGAAAATTTTCTCTCGAATATCCCCTTACGGATCAACACTTTTGCATTATGATGATGCAATGCAATGCAATGCAAATGACAAAATGACACAAACAAAAAGAGAAGAAATAAGTTAGTATACACAAACAAAAGAGAAAAATAAGTTAGTACATGTAAAATAAATGATACAAATAAAAATGTAATTCAGAGATGGATATAACACCTACCCCGTCATGATATCTACCCAAACATGCTTTCAATTAAATAACAATCCTACCTGGACATGCTATCTACCCAAAATGATCTATTTTCAGGAAATTGGTCCTAACTGCATGGTATCTAGTTTGCATGCTTTATTCGGAAAAAAAAAATATATATTCTACAAATTTAAAGGGTTTAGAATCGTTCCTCCTTCGTGTACACCTATTTTGGGTACCTACTGACGGAAAAAGGTTCGGTATGACTATACCTAGGGTGATCGTTCGACGGTTCACTATATGCTTGGTTTCGGCTCTAACGGAAAAAAAGGGACTCGAATTGTCCTTGATGTCGGTGCCCCCTTGGGCTGCCAGACCCTCGATCCTCACCCATTACAGGTTTCAAACGGAACGAGTTCAATTCGAGGGGATTCACTGTCTTATACCCGTACGAGGAATAAATCCCTACGAAGGTATAAGGTATGTATCCCATGGGTTATTTGCTAAAACTCATACGAAGAATAAATTCTTACGAGAGTAAAGCATTCACCCCAACTAATTTGGGTCGAAGCTCGTGTCTAGAGCTTATGTTATGCCAATGCGAGTGATGTGTGTGAGGAGGAACATACCTACCTTCGACCCAAAAGGAAAACAAAACAAGGAAAAATGATAAAATCCTGACAAAGCTGAAAGCCAAAAATAAAATGTTAGTACGAAAAAAAACCGAAGCAATTAAAAATTTCAATAAACGGATCATAAATTAACTAAAAACTAGAAATCATAATTTCCACCAAGATGACAATATGTAAACGACATACAGCCTGACTCTCTAAAAAAAGTCCCCAGCAGAGTCGCCAAGCTGTCATAACCATTTTTTGTAAAACAATTAAATATTATTTTAAAAATGATTATGACTTTAATTTAGAAAAATTGGGGAATTTGGAATTAATTTGGAATAATTTGAATAGAGTCGCCATCGACCTTTAGGTTAGGCAGGTCGAATACCTAAAAACGTCTTTTAAAACAATCTTTAAAAAATCATTTTTATAAGACAAAATTTGGTATGCGTCACCAAAGATTCGATTAAATGGATTCGGGAATCGGTTACGTGTAGGGAAAGATTAACACCCCACAACGCCCAAAAACTGGTACTGTGTCGCTTACACATTGTCGTAATGGTAGAAATTACAAATCGAATATAAAATTAAGATGTGATCCATTTATTGAAATTTAATCAATTTGCTTTGAATAAATTAATTACAGAAAATTCTTTAACTCGAAAAGAAATATCGAAATTAGTAATCCTCCATCAGGAAAGCTAACTCGACTATTTCTAGTTAATAAAAGAATATTCCCTCATTGATAAATATGCAAATCGAATATAAATGAAATTAACGTTTGCATTCAAATAAAAATGAAATAAATACTGAATTAAAAAACACACATTGCATTATTAAAATAAATTAATTAGTAAAATATACTCGACTTGTTGCAAGTTCCTATGTCGTTAAAATGCCGTATCGGATCGTACCACTTCGACCAAGTGGTACTTTCCACGCCCATTCTACGCATACGTGTTCTTGAAAATATAATCGAATATTTCATACATAAATAAAAATATAATGAAAATAAATGTAATTGGAAATACAAAAATAAAATATTTACATTACTAAAAAACATTATTTACATAATACAAATATCCGAATAACAAGTACAATAAAATCATACATAAATGACTACAATAAAATATTCACAAATATCAGGGATAAATTCGAACATCTACCAAAATACCTATCATATAAAATCAGAGACTAAAACGAAACTATTACAAACATTGGGTCTAAAGTCAAATATCCACAAAATGACATAACATACATTAATAGGGCTAAAATAGAAATACATAAACATAATGGATTAAATTAGTAAAAGCATAAACTAACAGGGCTAAAAAGTAATTACCATAGTTCAAATTGCACATATTAAATAATACAGGTGTTAAAAATGAAAATAGCCCATAAATATTGTTAGTGACCAAAATGAGATAAACAGAAAGATAAAGGATCAAACTATACTTAAACCAAAAGCCCAACAATGATTAAAATAAAAATCCTATAAAAGACATGGCCAAATTAAAACATCAAAGAAAATACACCATATATAAAATTAGTGACTAAAATGAAATAAATCACAAATCAGGGCTCAAAACAAAGTATTTGCCCAAAGCACACTAGTGATCAAATAGGGATCAAAATGAAAAGGTATAAAATATCAACTCCAAAATAGAATAAATATAAATCATTAATTGATGACAAAAATGAAAACTACATGAAATTAACAGCTAGATATATAAACATTTAAAAGACATAATACAGGACTAAAATGAATTAAAACAAAACATTAAGACCGACTAATAATTAAACCAAAAGTGAAGCAGTGACTAAAATAAAATATTTAGAAATGATATGACCAGATTCAAATGTCAACAAAAATACACAACACAAGCTACCAGTGACTAAAATAAAATAACTAAAAAACATTGATACTAAAGTAAAACATACATAAACATGACAAAGTAAACAAACTAGTGACTGAAATACAAATATTGTAAAATACACGTCTGAAACAGAATATTAGAAATTTCATTTAATGATTAAACAAACAGATTACAAAATATGGGGGACCAAACATGTAGTTAACCCATAATCCAAAAACACGCATAAGGTCCCCATAGAACGACATCGTTCGACTGTGTGGTCATAAATCATATTTAGGGTTCTAAACCCTAATCCCTCATTATTTTCTTCATCTCTCAGCCGCTCAACCCTCCCCTCTATAACCTTCCCCTTCTCCACTACCGCAGAGAAAAATAACCCTCACCCCGGCCACCGTAAATCGGTGGCCACGGGGATTTAAACTGAACAATGGCTCACCCCTTTCTCTCTTTCTCCTCTACCTTCCTAGAACAAACCTAGAAACCGAGTCCTCCACCCAACTCGATTACACAAAACATTTACCTTTAAAACAGAAAGGCTTGTTGGTCCGGTGAAGCCGCACAACTGCAGTGGTGTCTCGTGTGAGGAAACGGTAGTGGCCGATGTACCAAAGGTGAGAGCTTTTCCTTTTTCATTCTTTGTTTTTTTCGGTATTTTTCCATTTTTTTTTTTTGAAAACCCGAATGCCCCCCTAAAATGGTTGCCTCTTCTCCTTTTTGTTGTGGTTGCTGAATGATGATATCTAGAACTTAGGGAAATTATGGGTTGATTTGGTAGCTGGTGAAATCCTGAATTTTCGGGATTTATTTCGTTTTTAAATAGGTTTTCAATTTAGGTTTACTATTGCTCTGATTTGGTTGAGAAACCGGTCAATGTTGATAGATTTACCATCACTGTTTGGTTCAGGATTGTCGGTAATGGCTTGAGGAGTTAACGGCGTCAGCTCACGCGTGCGGCTGTGGAAGTTGGAAGGCCAAGCGGTGACGGTTGGAGCCGAATAGTCACTGGCTGCTGTAGTTTTAGGGTTAGGGGATTAGGATAAAAACTCTAATCTATTTAGGGTTTAGTTAGGCTGGATGTATTGGTGGGCTTAATAGTCTGCATCAAAATATAAATATTTGTATTAATATAATAATAATAAATAATAATAATAATAATAATAATAATAATAATAATAATAAAATTAAAATAAAAAAAAGAGGACCCGGACAAAAACGGGTGTCTACACTACCGATATTGTTCATCCCATTTATACCTATTTACACCTATAATATCGATACTGTTCTATCAGTACCGATACCATTGCCCAGATTTATCATTTTTCAGCTCAATTTTCACTTAATTTTCCCTTCTAATCTTATATTTTTACCTCTAACAATACTATATAACTCCTATTTACTTAACCCGGCTAACTTCACTTTATTTTTCCACCTTTAACATCTAACATATTCATAGAACATCACAACTCAAGAATCATATCATTTTTCTAAACATGTTTTTAATCATATCTCATGCTTCTAATCTTTTATTCAATCCTTTGACAATTCAATTCTACTAATAATCCTTAATAAAAAAACACATATATCAATATATCATTCAAAAACCCATTTCTTTAAATCTCCTATAAAACATCCACCGCTTACTTTTAATCTTCTTTACTCCTTCCTTAAGCTTATATATCACTTCATGTTACCAAAGCAATCCATAATTTAAAGGAAACACTAGCTAATGGAAGTTTACTTTATGCTAGAGAGGAGAGCAATACCAACGTGAAGAAGAAGAAGAAGAGTAGGAAATGCTCTACTTTCCCCTTTCCTCCTATTTAAAATCCCTAATATATTTTTAAATTCATTTTTCCTCTTAAAAGATCAAAGTGCCCTCTTAACTTATCTATAGATACAAATTAGTCTAAACATTATTCCAAATTATTTTTCTCATCTTTTACCACTTATTCAATTAAATCTTAAATTTTCAAATCTTTTCGATATAATCTCTGATATGATATTTGGGGTATTACAACATAAACATACATCCGCCACTTAGTGCTGGAAAAGCTTTGATTAAAATATATGCATATAAATGTTGGAAATTAATTAAATGTCAACCGAATTTCATTTTAACGAAGAAAGAATTTTTTCATTATTCAATTGTAATAAATTCAAGGGTAAACTACACGGAAGACTACTAAACTATGGTCGAAAATCAATTTGATCACCGAACTTTCAATTGAATCAATCAAACCACCAAACTTTCAATTGAATCAATCAGACTACTAAACTTTTTAATTGATTCAATCAAACCACTCTCCATTAAAAAAATAATGGCGCGTCCAACGTGGTTGTTCAATAACCTTATTATTTCCAGGTTGGATATACATAAGACCACGTCAGAATAACACATAAGTAAAAATAGCATTTAAAGGCACTCAAAACTCTTTATTTCAAAATTTTTGCTCATTCTAAAATCCCTAACATATGAGCTGCTGAAATAGAAGAAACAAAGAGTGAAGGAAGAAGAAGAGAAGACTGCTTCGAAATATGGATGAATAAAATGAGAATCGACTGTGCTTCTATGGAGTTTGTTCGACATTAACAACCGGCTGGACCGACGAAAATTCTGGTAGGAGATTTTGGGTTGTACCTCAGATATGGGAGGTGCAGTTTATAGGTTGGAGGAAGGTACGAAGAGATGGGCAATGAGGGGAAAAGCGTAGGGCTACTTGAGGGCCTCCTATTGTCCTACGTATGCCGAGGTATATGGTTCGAATAGGTCGATGAAACGGTGGAGCATGCAGATTTCGACAATGGAGGTCATCGTGGACATTGTGGTAGAAGTTATGGGAAGCGAAGAGAGGGTATTGAAGGATGTTGTAGAAGGATTGAAGAAGAAAGAAGGTGGTGTGGTGGAATTCGATAGAGCAATGAAGTTGGGAATAGGGGTATATGGCAAAGTGATAAAAAAAACAAGCAAGGAAGACTCTTCTTGAGATTGGCATTCGAGATCAAAGCTATTAGCTAAATAGCAATAGGAGAAACAATCCTTTTGATTTTATTTTACCCTTTTTGTTTACTGTGTTACAATTTTTTCATCTAACTTGCTCTGCTGCTACATTTGATGTTACCACGATGTAACTGACAAATATTGTTGCAATAAACTAGACAGTTAATCATGTTTGGATATGCAAAGTTTAATGTTTGATCCATTTTCAAGTTTATATCGTGCCAATGGAGATGGATGTATATTGTGTGCTTTTTCTGTCATCGTTATACCTTGAACCAAATTGGCTACAGATTTACCGACTCTAAATTCAAGAGTAACGATGACACCCATAAATGTAGAAATATCGAATGATTAAACATATTTGATCATATATCAACTTGTATAATATAACGATGACCGAACTAAACCATATGGAAGGTAAGCTCAACACGCTGTTAATTATTTGTTATTATGTTGTAATATTGAAGTGTTTTATTCGACTAATAGATGGTGTTGAATTACAGGATCTAACACCTTTTATTCCATACATATAAAGAAGCTAACATATGCTTCGATGTTTCAAATATGGTTATTTATGGTTGCACCTGAATCAAAATCTAACTAGATTGTTATTGGTTGTAATCATTGAGCGTAAGCACATCCAGCACCTTTCCAGTACCTACATGCAAAATGGTTCCATCGTTCTGGAATCAACCCATGGCACTCTGCTACGTTTACCACTAACTAACCAGGATTTGCATACCTGAGACACTCATTTTGATTCGTCCGAGGCCTGATGGTCCCTTCTGGCTATATTTCTCATTCTTGTTCAGTATCCTTACTCGCACAGTTTCCAACTGCACCATACTTCTATTTTCTACCAAGCACAGGCCATTGTAACTACAATGGTGGTCACCGGTGACATTGTGTTTTTGGTGACAGTAAAAGCTTGCTTATAAGCATTAAGATTGAACTCTATATGTAAAAGAATATCCGCTGAATTATATTGAAATCCCGTCAAGACCAGCCCAATTTTAGGATTTCTTATACTTCCATCACTCTAGATTTCCCATTTGGTGGCATTAGAGTCAGCCTTGTCACAAGCATAGATCATCACATCAGCTTTAGAATAGTATCCATAAGTGGTTAAGCATTTTTCGTTGGATAGAATTGTGTTATCGTCTGATCTCAATGTCCACAATTGATTGGTTCGATTATGTCCACATGGCCATAAGACTACTTGGTGCCCATCCTGCAGTCGAATGAGCTCCAAATAACCTAAAGAATGCCTTCCAAAATTCACCTGCAGTCGTAAGATCGATCAAATGAGGTAACACCTCCGAAGAAACCGTTGACAACAGCCATGGCGCCAAGAGCTTATCCTGCTGTCGATGAATCAGAAACTGAGGATTTTCAACCAAAAGCCCATCCTCAGTCGAGATAAACTACTCCGAAGAATGTAAACTATCGGAGACAAACTTCAATAAATTATATCCATCCACAATCAATAGAATCTGGTGCTTCCAGATAATGTAATTATTCTTGGAGAGTTTGAGTATATATAGCTTTGGTAGATGTTGAATAACCGTCATCGAAGAATGTAAACTTCAGACGAATTGGTAACATCACTCATCGCTGGAGAGGTACGACCAGCACTATCCGTAGGAGAACCACCAGCCATGGCAAAGCAAAAAAGAAGATAGAATCAGGCTCAAGAAACCAAAACGGAAGCTTGCGAACAACGCCCAATGATACCATATTAGAATAACCAAGGAAATCAGAAGAGAGACTACACTCTGCATTTTATTTAATTAACCTGTAATATCCCAAAAAGACCAGGTGATATACACAAGGGAAGAGGAGGTTAGTGCACTGCTGAAGATTCCCAAAAAGAGTTCCTTTAAATGCTATTTTTTTATTATGTGGTATTTTGACCTGGTGTTATGCATATCCAACCTGAAAATAATAAGGTTATTAAACAGTTAAATCGGACAAATCGTTATTTTTTTTAACGGAGAGTAGTTTGATTAAATCAATTAAAAATTTTAATGATCTGATTGATTCAATTAAAAATTCGGTAGTCAAATTATTTTTTTACCATAGTTAAATGATTCTCGTGTAGTTTACCCTAAATTCAAAATTGAATAAGAATAATATAATATTAATGAAACCTTGTAGTAATATAAAGTAAAGCAGAGCCAATGTGGAAACGAAACCCAAAGCGATAGGGCCAGGACACAACAATTAGGCTGGCACGTTTGTATGTTTTCTACTCAATTCGCTGTCTTTTGTCTTTTGTTCATTGTGAATTAATCAATAATATTTTATCTATAGGTCATTAATCTAAATTGAATATTATATAGATAAAAATAATTATTTTATTTAATTTATTTTATTCATAAATAATATGATTTAAATATTTAATTTTACTTAAAAATCTAATATTTCATCTTACTAAATCAATATTGTTTGTCTTTTCTTTTCTTTAATTTTATTTTAATTAATTTATTTATTTCAAGTACAAAAATCGATTTTGAGATTTTTTTTTTAAATTCAAAACAATAGAGAGGGACAGTGACAGCCAACAAAAACCGACAGCTTTGGAATTGCTTTAAGGAGCACAGTAAACACTTGGCAAATTGTAGTGGATCCCACTCATTTCAATCCGTTGCAAATCAATAATAGGAAAATTACAACATTCGGCGAAGACCGTTGACAATTTTAATGATAAGTTATTATTAATTTAATTTAATTTAATTAATATTATCTATAATTTTATTAAAATTAGAATATTAAAATATTAAATAAAATTTTATGAAAATGAAAATATTGAAAATTTATAAAATAATAAATTATAAATATAAAAAACTAAAATATAAAAATGTTTATAAAGTATTAAAAAATTAAAATTTTCATAAAAAAATCTTTGATCATCTCAAGCAGTCTAAATATATTATTATTCATTAAACATATTTTTCAGTAGAATCAATCTTGTATTAGAGTAATAATAAAATTCAAATTATAATTAGTTTTTTTATATTAAATATTAATACGTAGGACGTGAACTGTTACGTAAACACAATAAATCATTACATTAATATCATAATAATTAATATTAGTCAAATAATAAAATTATTTTAATTAAGATTTAATAATAACATTTTTAATTTGAATTTATTTCATGATAAAATAACACATTAATTTTAATTTTACAGAAATTTTTATTGAAATAATCTCAGTCTCGAAATTGTTTAGAGAAATAATACCTTTACCGCTTATTTATAAAAATTATAATGCGTTGATCGTATCAATGTTAACAGGACGTGTGTGGGATGTAGCTTGTATTTATAAGAATTTCATTGTTCGAATCATTATTATCTTATTACATAGCAATCGAAATAGATTTTATTCTAATGAATGAATTCGTCTAAAAATCATCGACATCTTATCTAACAGGTGATATTTTACAAATTCAACATTATATTATATATGAACCTATTAAGTGATTACAATGATTAAAAGAAGTGTTATTTTTGTTAAAGGTTTTGAATGAGTAGTTGTGTGCAAGATATATGTACGGTATTAATGATTAAAAAAATTTAAACAAATATTGTCTTATAATCACTTTAGATTATAAAAGAGAAATGCATCTTACCATACACGATATACATTGCTATTATTGTCATGCCTAAGTTGATTACAAATGATAGTGTTATTCACCAATTTAAGCTTTTTGATAATGATATGAACTCTTTATATAGTATTATTTGTTGGGATTGCAATGAAGCTCAATTTGATCAACCGAAAAATATTTGTCAAGAGGGGTTGGAGTGGATTTGAGAAAAATTTAGGAATTAAAGAGATTTATGATAGGGAAGCGGTGGCGGATTGATGAACGTTGCTCTTGTTGAAGAATCAAACCTAGAAAAGATCTAAGACTCGATAAAGAACAATAAGGGATGAATGGGGAAGGTGGTGGCAATAGATAGGGTTCTTTAGGGTTTCTTTTTGGTGCTGGAAACAAGATAAGAAATAAGATTAAAACAAGATAAAGAAAAGATAAAGGAATTGCAAATAAAATAAGATAACCAAGAAATCAAAAGATCTCCCTTATGAAGGTGAACGGTAAAGATAATTGATGACGTGGATGGATATGTGGAAAATCGATGGATAATGTCCTATCGAGCCCTCCTAGTCGCAATGAAAAGGCAAACACGATAATATGGCTCTAACCAACCCTCCTAGTCGCGATGAAAAGGCAAATTGGATTGTGAAAATTAATCTCCCTCACAAGAACTTGAAAGAACTCAAGGAGAAGAAGCTTCGAAGGCACAAGGCAATCAACACTTGTAAAAACGAACTCTCGTTGTATTATTAATCAAAGAAATATTGGATTACAAAGTTAATGAAGCCTCCTTTATATAGGGGCTGAGTTCTAAAGGTCCTAAATAACTAATGAATAAAATAATAATAAACTAAACATATCTTAACTCTAATTCCTAATAAAATAATAATAACTAAAGATAATATTTTTAACCCAACCTTAATTCCTAATAAAATAATAAATATAATCCTAAAAGATAATGCATCGTCCTATATTAAGTTATATTACAAATAATCAATAAAAATATTGAAAATTCGTAATATTTACAAAATCCCGTATTAATCCCGTATAGTATTTTCTGCATGCATCGTCTTCAGTAAAATAGCCATATCTTGAGTTTCCGATATCAGAGTGATGCGATTCAAGAACCGTTGGAAAGATAAGAGACAGATGGTCATATATCCATAAGACATATCGACTAAATAAGATCAGGATCCCATTCAAAAAGTAGTCGTAAGTCTGCTTCTGTTCTGATCTTCTTTTCCAATGCTTGGACGAGTGGATCATTTGGAAGAGTTATTACTTCTTCCTTTGATGTGAGCCTTGTGATTCATGTATCATCCTCCCTTTCTGCAAAAATATTCGACCTCGAATCTGAAACATTAAAGGGAGCAACATTAGAATCGTTTAATGATTCATTCACATTATACTTACCGAATATATATGCTTTGAATCTTCGAGACTTTGTTCTTCTAATAGGTTCGAGTAGAAACATTAGTCCAAAGAAGCATGTATTATGGACTCTGGTGCATGTATCATTCCCCCACTCCTCAAAAGGATTCAACCTTGGAATCTGAAAATCCAAGAGAAAGAGACTTAGATGTGTTGAAAGGAAAACTTGTGAAACATTTACCAGGATCAATATGATGTGTCTTTATGTGTTTCAGTCGAGGTTTCTTCTTTGTAGGAACTGATTTCTTGTAGTCTTGAAATCCTCTTTTGCATACAAGTCTTGTAATCTGATGTTTAGGTTGAAATTCAACATGGTGTCGATCACTGTTTTCTTTCTGTATGATTGCTTCAGATAATTTCTCGATGGTTTTATTCGTGTGTGTGGAGAGAATGAGTGTTTAAAAACCATGTCAACTGGTTTGTTAAAGTAATCCCTTAAGTCTCCTAAGTGTGGTTCATGAATTAATAATTCTCGGCAGGAGATTTGTGGATTGTAGAACCTGTTTAGTTGACAAGGAAACTCATATACAAGATAAAACTCATTAAAAGCACTTTTAAAAGTATGGTTAGAAATATCAGAAATATTTGAGTTATCGTGATATATATCTTTTATATGTTCAATTCTTGGAATAGTAGCATGCTTAAGAGTATACCTTCGTGTTAGTGCATCGTCTAATGTGTTTTGCTTACCTCGGTCAGCTACGCACTTAAAGGAGTTGTGTTTAGTATGGATGACAACTTCATGAGCCTTACCTTGTAAGAAGGAGAAGAAGTATGTTACAATGTCATTAAAATGAGTAATAAAATACTTACCTTTGGACTCCCATAAATTGTGACTCTTCATTGATATGGCATAGTGATTAGGGCTTTCAGGTGGTAACTCGTCAGGAGGGTCACCTAATATTATTCGACAACTCTTGGCTATGGAAGAAGGTGTGGGCTAGTCTCGTGTTGCTTTTACTATTTCATCATTTACATGGATTTTCTGTGCACGAACTATAAAGCTTGTAGAGTTGTTCAAATCATGTTTCATCATTAAGATAGCGTCACGACTAAGGCTTTCCTGGATGTAGCCTTTTTGTAACAAATCCAACTCTTTGGTTTCTTCGAGATTGTATGTTTGACGAGGTATGATGGAACCTTGAATTAGATTGGTTTGGCGTTGTTTTCCTCTTTTCAGTGTTAGTTCGTTAGGTAGATCACCTAACACTTCTCGAAAATCTTGTAAAAGATATGAAAACACACTAGAAAAATCCTTGTTAATGTTAGAAATCGAAACAATTGATTCCCTAAAGTGAACAAGGATGCAAGGCTGTTTGTAAAGAAGGTTCTCTCTCAATTCTTTTGTGCTCACATATAGATTTTGAGTCACTCTTTTCTTCTCACATTTAGGTTCACTCACCTCCCATGGGTTATTATTCTTTTGGCTTTTATAACTAGTGACCTCTTTGCTTTTGCCTCTTTCTCAACTTTTTCTTTTTTGCTTTCCCTACCTCCTCACAAATTATCATTTTATCTTTAGGGACTCGAAGTGTGTCATTCTTTGCTGGTCGTTCTTCTCTTGTCAGGTTTGTCATCTCTTGGCTTTTTTAAAGAAGATGGAGTAGAAGATGATGAAGGATTTGAAGGATTACCTTGGTAAGAGGATGAAGTACCTTGGTAATGTTCACTGAATCGAGATCTCATTTGGATTTGTGCTTCGATTGTCATTGCTTTCTTTAGTGCGTCTTCAAGGTTTTCGTACCCTTGTAGATCAAGAAGATCAATGATGTTTGAGTTTAAGCCGACGATGAATCTTGACACGGTGACCTCTTCTTTTTCGGTTATGTTAGCCCTATTGAGTAAGGATTGCATCTCCTTATAGTACTCTTCAACTGAACTTCTACCTTGTCGAAGTCGGTCTAGTCGTAGTTTAACTTCTCGTGTATAATGTGTCGGTAGGAATCGCTTCCTCATGGTTTGTTTGAGGTCGGTACAAGAAGTGATTGTTGGAATTTGGAAGTTCTGGATCTTTTTCCTTGTTTGCATCCACCAAGTTTGAGCATATCCTTCGAATTGTGTGGTGATGAGGTGAACTTGTTTAACTTGGGGGCAGTCATGGTATGCAAACATGAGATCAATTTTTCCTTCCCATTCGATGTACCTGTCTGGATTATTGTCTCCTTTGAAAGATGGGATCGTGAACTTTGGTTTTGCAAAGAGTTTGGGTGCTTGAAAACATGGTTGTTCTCGCCCGGGTACCAAAAGTTCAGCATTGTTTGGTCTTGGATTCTGGTTTGGTAGATCCAGTTGTGGTTTTTGTCGTTCTCTCACGATTTCATCAAATCTTTCAACTTGAGTCGTGAGTCGGGTAAGTGTGGCTAAGATAGCCGTAAATGTCTTGTTGTTATTGTCACCCATCCTGAAATCATAACACTCAAAAGAAAATTTCAAAGTAAAATAAAAATAAAAGGAAGAAAATTCAACAAAGCAAGAAACCTCACAAGTCACTCCAAGAAAGCAACACAACGAGAGGCAAGTAAACCGATCTTGTACTCTTTAAAACTCACTTTACCAAGTAGTCTTCCACAGTTCGTATCGGAGTTTGATTACTAGCAAAGGCGATAAGAAAAAACTTAAAAGTTCTAAGAGGCCAAAGAAGGGTTAGACTCCAAGAGAACGAGAATGCAAAGAAGGAAGAAGTATGCAAACTCTTTAGTCCTACTAACACAAGAAAGATAATGTGTTAGATAATGCACAAGAACAATAAAAAGGAAAAATAAAAGAACTTAAACCACTAAGAGTCAAAGAAAAAAAAAGAACCAACCCAGAAACCTGGAAAACGCTGGATCAACTTGAGAAACGTTTTTGAGGGGTTACTGGTGTCCAAAAATTTTGGAAAAATTCTTGAATGTCTTTCAATGCGTCAAGAAACCACCTGTAAAATTTCAGAACCAAATACCTTGAGTAGTATCCAGTGGACACTGTTGAACAGTGAGTCCTCAAATAATTTATTTTTCTTGATCGCTTTTTTCAAAGGTGTTCTTGATATCCAAATATTCTATTTTTTGTGTAAATGATCTTCAATATATGAAGTTGCAATATGGAAATTTTCACCACGAAATTATTCCTGTAGAATTTTCAAGAAATTCGACAAGATCCTAGACCGAATCTGCCGATGAAACTTGAAGAACGTATTTGAAGGCTCTAATGAACTCCGATTTTGGTGAATTTCGGACTGGATATTTATAAAAAGATGAATATGATATCTGGAGAAAATCATTCCAAAATACCTTCTTTTGCAAGTTTTTTGAAATTTTGGCTTTTTGTTTTTTTTTTTGCCTTTTTTTGTTTTTTTTTTTTTTTTTTGAAAAAAATAGCAAACTAACAAGAAGGATTTGAATCTAAATTAAAATTAAATAAAAAGAACCTGAAATGATGAATCTTTTCTGGACTAGCTCCGTTGGGATACCTTGACGGTTTTGTGTGCAAGAACAAGCAAGATTGATTGCTTCTTTCCAAGAATCGGCCCAAATCAGTTACCAATTGATAGGGAAGCGGTGATGGATTGATGAACATTGCTCTTGTTGAAGAATCAAACCTAGAAAAGATCTAAGACTCGATGAAGAACAATAAGGGATGAATGGGGAAGGTGGTGGCAATAGATAGGGTTCTTTAGGGTTTCTTTTTGGTGCTGGAAACAAGATAAGAAATAAGATTAAAACAAGATAAAGAAAATTTAAAGGAATTGCAAATAAAATAAGATAACCAAGAAATCAAAAGATCTCCCTTATGAAGGTGAACGGTAAAGATGATTGATGATGTGGATGGATATGTGGAAAATCGATGGATAATGTCCTATCGAGCCCTCCTAGTCACAATGAAAAGGCAAACACGATAATATGGCTCTAACCAACCCTCCTAGTCGTGATGAAAAGGCAAATTGGAGTGTGAAGATTAATCTCCCTCACAAGAACTTGAAAGAACTCAAGGAGAAGAAGCTTTGAAGGCACAAGACAATCAGCACTTGCAAAAACGAACTCTCGTTGTATTATTAATCAAAAAAATCTTGGATTACAAAGTTTGATGAAGCCTCCTTTATATAGGGTCTGAGTTCTAAAGGTCCTAAATAACTAATGAATAAAATAATAATAAACTAAACATATCTTAACTCTAATTCCTAATAAAATAATAATAACTAAAGATAATATTTTTAACCCAACCTTAATTCCTAATAAAATAATAAATCTAATCCTAAAAGATAATGCATCATCCTATATTAAGTTATATTACAAATAATCAATAAAAATATTGAAAATTCGTAATATTTACAAAATCCTGTATTAATCCCATATAGGATTTTCTGCATGCACTATATTCAGTAAAATAGCCATATCTTGAGTTCCCGATATCGGATTGATGCGATTCAAGAACCGTTGGAAAGATAAAAGACAGACGGTCATATCTCCAGAAGTCATATTGACTAAATAAGATCATGATCCCATTCAAAAAGTAGTCGTAAGTCTGCTTCTATTCTGATCTTCTTTTCCAATGATTGGACGAGTAGATCATTTGGAAGAGTTATTACTTCTTCCTTTGATGTGAGCCTTGTGATGCATGTATCATCCTCCCTTTATGAAAAAAGATTCAACCTCAAATCTGAAACATTAAAGGGAGAAACATTAGAATCGTTTAATGATTCATTCACATTATACTTACCGAATAGATATACTTTGAATCTTCGAGACTTTGTTCTTCTAATAGGTTCGAGTAGAAACATTAGTCCAAAGAAGCATGTATTATGGAATCTGGTGCATGTATCAATTTAAGAATGAGAAAATTGATGCACAAAGATTTATAGTGGTTCAACTTCTCAACCAAGTCTACATCCACTACTTTAGCTTCTTGTTGAAAAATCCGGTAAAGAAAACGGAAAGAACACTAGAATTTTAACGAGGTTCAGGAATGTGCTTACGTCCTCTGTCCTCTTTACCGGTATATTTATGAGTCAAACCTAACAAATCTCCACTTTGGCGAATATCCTGCCCCTTAGGAAATATTCAATGTGGGTTGGGTTACCTTACTTCTTTAACAACTCGAAAAATTCAACAAGTCCAAGCAATGCATGAACTTGTTTATCGTAACTGGCTTGGTGAACATATCAGCGGCATTCTCATCGATATGTACCTTCTGAAACAAAATCTCTCCAGATGCAACCAACTCTCTGATCTTGTGAAACCTTACATCAATATGCTTAGTTCTAGCACAACATACCTGATTCTTAGCCAACTGAATAGTACTTTAATTGTCACAAAGCAACTTAACACCACCTTGCTAAACACCCAACTCCTTCACTAAACCAGTAAGCCATAAAACTTCTTTTGCAGCTTCAGTCGCTGCCATGTATTCATCTTTAGTTGTAGATAATGCCACAACAGATTGAACAACAGACTTCCAACAAATAGGCCCTCCACCAAGAGTAAAGACATACCCTGTCGTAGATCTTCTGTTATCCAAATCACCCGTATAGTCTGAATCCACATATCCTACAACTAAAGGATTATCCCGCTGACTACCAAAAACAATTTCATGTCCCACAGTACCCTTTAAGTACCTAAAGATCTACTTGATTGCTTCCCAATGTTACTTACCAGGTTTAGACATGTACTTACAAACTTAACTAACAGCATGAGCTAAATCAGGGCGAGTACATACCATTGCATACATCAAGCAGCCAACAACATTAGAATACAAAACCTTTGCCATATCTTCAGCTTCCTTGTAACGCCCCCAACCCGCATCCTACCCGGATCCGAGTCTCAGGTGTCACATTGACTTTTAAAAATGTTTTGCTTTGCAGATTGGTTAAAATGTAAATTCACAATTCAAGAAAATGAATATTTTAATTTAATTAAAGTCAATTGATTTACAAAACATATCAGAGCTTATACAATTTAGACCCTTAGACTACATGCCAACTATATTCTATGTAACAAACTACATATATTCAAATAATTTCTTATTTGATCTGTGGAAATGAGAATTTGACTTGGATCGCCTATCTTCACTTCCTTTTCTCTTGTCGAACCCTACGTGTGAAACATACATACACTAAGTCTATGACTTAGTGAGGCATATAAAAACTTATAATGGAAACTCTAATTCCTAAAAATGCATGAACATATCAGACAATAATATCATTCAAAACAATATAACATTTCATATAATCACATGCATACACATATATAAATCTTATCCTGATTATCAATAACCTCATTTCATAATCAATATTACATTCATTTATGTCTTTTAGTTATCTATTCTTATACTTAGACATCTTAACAATCATATCATTAATTTAAACAAGTAATATATTTAACATTACATATAACCTATATTACATTTCACATAGCAAAGCAGATACATTACATATCGTGTATTCGTTTTTATTTCTTTATTAATCTCATGTATACATGTGAGAACTAAATATATGTGAGTACTTAGAGGTTGTGCACTAATGTTGTCACTACAGCTCGTATAATTCCCACTAGGGGCACTTAGACTTTATCCCGAAGGACCGCGTAGAAATGTCCCGAATGACTACATATAACACATATGTTCCGAATGACCACTATGTCCCGAAGGACCACTCCTTAATAACCATATACATATTCCAATAGACCAAATAAGTGTACCAAAGTACTGCATATGTGTTTCAAAGGATTACATATATGTCCCGAATGACCACGTAGAACCCTCGACTCTTGGCATACCAACTATATCCCTAGCTCTTATGACACATAACATGGGCATTATTATTTATGTCATTTCACATATTCACATAGTCATATGGTTTACTTGCACATAGAACATATTCATATGATCCACATTCACATATCACATATACACTATTCTTTTTCATATAATCACGTAGTCATATAATATTTCATATGACCTCATATATCACATGCCATAGATACATATTCAAGTACTTATAGTCACATAGCACTTAAATCATTTCTATTTACATAGTTCATGGTTATCTAGCTTCTATGACAAAGTCACTTATCTTATCTCTTGTTCTCATTTGTTCGTATTTATCATATAACACATAACTTCTTATTATATATTTATATCACATTCCTACATCACTAATTCATAATATAGTTTATGCCAACATCACTTAGCTTATTTTAATCTTTTACTTATTCATATAATTTTACTATATCAATTCCTAGAATCTATTACACCATCATGCACTTCTTTTCATATAACTTATCTTATATGTTTATACTATCACTTTATATTCAAGTTTCCTAATTGATATACTATTACCATTTCATTCTATAATCTAATCTTATTCAGTTTTCTCAATTCTTATTAAATCATATAACTCTATTTTACTAGTTGTAACCCCCTCAGACTGATATGGGTAAACCGATCTGATTTGGAGTGTCACATTAGGGCCATCGAAGTGACCCACTGTAAAAATAGCGTAAAATTTAAAACTTTTATTAAAACATGTAACTTATAAAATAATTTATCAGTATGCAGAAATAAAGCATATTTTTAGACTCGTATATAAAACAAAATACAATTACATGCCCCCTAATCACATGTACCATACTCTGCAAACAACACCGGAAGAACTCCCTTACTGAAGTCGATAGTTGCACTGGTACAATTCTTTTAACCTACAATGGTGAATAATAGAGTGAGCTTTGGAAAGCTCAATAATATAGAACTACCAGATGATGCTGAAGAACGTGCAGATACAGATAAACATATATTTCCTTATTGGTTCAGATATTTATAGATTTTTAGGCTGAGCTGAGATCCCATTGATATCTCAGGTAGTAACAGATAATATTAATTTCAAATGGAAATATTTATGATGTCTAGGTTCAGGAGATCAGAATAGGTTATCTAGCGTGTTCCCGTAAAACCAGTGAAAAGATACAGATAAAATATTTCAATAAATCGGTTTATGTAACATGTTTTTTTAAACATGAACACTACCCCATCCATCAATTCCAATATGTGTAGGTTCCCCAGAACCATACACCCACCGTCAAGTCCAGTAAGGCCCTGAGCACAAAGCAGAGGAGCTGGTAAGTAAGGTCCTGAGCACAAACCCGAGGAGCTGGTAAGTAAGGCCCTGAGCACAAAGCCGAGGAGCCTCCAGGTATACTTCCTCCAATATTACCCCCAAATAAAACATGTTCCGTAAGTAAACGGATATATCAAAAATCAAAATATAATCCAGGTCAAGTACCAGATCAAAATCCAGGTCAAGTATCCGATCAGAATCCAAGTCAGGTATTATAACAGAAATAAAATCGAAAATCAAGTAAAATATTCATGTGATTAGGGAACACACCAAAGTTTACATAAATTATTCAGAGGTACTGGATAATCTTAGCAGGCAGAGAAACATGAATCTTCAGTATACCGATAGGATATCAGAATTTAGAATCACTATTGGAAGAGTTCAATAACTGATAGAATCATCAATTATTCAGAATGAGACCTGAGCTGATGAGGAAGAAATAAAGGTTCCAGATATTTACAGTCTGTGTCAATCTATCGGATTATCGAAATAACTCAAGCTGAACAACTTCCAGAACTAATACCTGTTGACCGTGTCATTCTTTGTCCTTCAGGTATTCACTCTTTAATAACAACAATTAATGTCCATAAATCATCTTTTGAGTCATCGTTGAATGGGTCTTCCAAGGGTCTTTATTTCATTTCCACGCTTCAATGATATCATGTATGCTGACATACTTGATTTTTGGTTCATAACCCATAGTAATTGTACACTATGTAAACTTATCAGAGTTTCCAGACTTATCTAAATCACTTACTTAATCCTCAGTCATTGTGGTTACTTACTTCATTTAGCAGTCAAATCCATTACAGTTACTTCGGAGTTTTCCAGAGTAATTCAAACGTTACTGAATTTCGGATACATATTCTACTTCCGTTCAGTTCAGTTCGGTCTTCGTGGTTGATTTATCGAACAAATATCCAATTCTTAGTACTGAATGCTATTTATAGTTGAGCTGAGCTGGATACTTCCAAAATTATTATCGAGACAAACTTGAAAATATGAATACACATTCAAGTGACATCTATGTCGTTCAGTTACTGATATTACACTAGCATTGGTTGCTCGACTTAATATGTGATCCATAACTTTTAAGAGCAGTACCACATCCATGTTTATTTGGATTCTTTAATTAATCCAAGACATTTACTTATAATAAGATATAAGGATATTTTGGTCATTTTGGCGCTCAGTTTTATTCTATTCTTTCCAGAACTCGAGGATATCCAATCATTCATGAGCTTGGTGATATTATTGGATCATTTGCATTATAGGGGTATTCTGATCATTTTACAGATCCAGTGTATTACAATTATTTCCTTCCGTCCGATCTTATTATCGAATTTAAACTTATCATTTATTTCAGTCATTTCAAACAATTCTGTCAAAAGAGCATTATCGATAAATTATTCTTAACTCTAAGATTTTCAGGTTCATTGGCTTCTCAGAAGTTACAATCAGGTTATCAGGAATTTTCTGTAAAAAGACAGATCTTAACCATTAAATTCGTAATTTATCGAGTTAAGTATGAATTCTCAAAGTACTTTCTCATTTAGGGTTAACTCAGATTATTTTACCTCTCAAGGGCATTTTTTTAATTTCTTAACAAGATAATTTTGGTATTAACTCTTAACAAAAATAACTATAATTTAGAGATCCTATGGTTAATTGCTTTCCCGAACATTCTCTCATCTCGAAATAATTTCTTAACAGACTTCTAGTATCTTGCATAAACCCTCGTGGGGTTAAAAACCGGTTATCCAAATTTTCTAAGCAAAACTAGCATTTCTTATGCACATCTGTAATTGTATCTGATCAATATGTCTTTTCAGAGTTATTAACCAACTTCCAGGGATAATTCTTATCATCTTACAACATAAGGGTATTTTCGTAATTTTATCCTACCATAGTATTCTCATAATTTCTCATTCAAGTACCTTTAACATTTAACCTTTGATGAAATAAATTATATGCTACAAATCCATGATAATTCCTTTATCACTAATCACAAAACTCATAATTTAATTCTAACAAACCATCAATTTCTTACATCAGTCATCCGAGTCGTATTCATTTATCAAATTTTTACCACATCCATATTGAGTGTATAAATTAATTAAATACCCAAATGATACCAAACATGTTTATTCATGCATTTATCAATACCAACATATTTCATAAAGCATGAAAAGGTAGTAATGTATTACCTCGATTTCTGTGTCATACTGATCGTCCATAAAATTCCATTCGAACCCCTCAACCTTTAATTCAACTTCTAGTAATTCCTCAGAAACATATTAATAGAAATTACATAAAAATGGAGCTTAAATCTGAAAAACAAATCGAATCGGGTGATAAATCAGTTAAAACAGCTTACCGGGTTCGAATTTGGCAAAACAGACCCCAGAAATGGATTCAAGACATCGTAAAACGTCAAAATAGGTATACCCGAAAAAAGTTAACGGTCGTTTAATGGCCGGTCAACGCCGGTCAAAGTTATGGTCAACGACGGTCAATGGTTTTAAACAAATATCACCCTAATAGAAATTAATTACATATTAGGCACCATTTTAAAAATATTTACAAAACTAGCACCCGAGTTTTTTTCTATTTACCTTCGGCTAGGACTTTCCCACGTGCAGGGGGCGGTGCGTGGGGCGCGTGTGGCATCGTGGGGTGTCCAAAAATTTTCGAAAAAATTTCTAAAAAAAATTTTAAGGCATTTTGAGACACTTACCAAGCTTTGTTCACATTTTTTAAGGCGGAGAGCTCGATTCCGAAATGTCAAAAACTTTAACTTTCTCACCCCTCCACGCGCTGGTGACGACGGAGATACAGAGGATACCGATAGACTCGGAACGATGCAAGGAACACGATGGTGCGGGAGGTGTCAAAAACAGATGGTCGGATTGACGTGAATCGACAGAAAACCAATGGAAATTGAATTAAAACCGACGATACTTTCGATTAAAATTAACGACGAACGGCATCGATTCACGATGAGAGGTTTGAGAGGATTTGTTCATCGATCGACAATGAACACGATGGTGGTTTCGATTCGTCGGACGGATGTCAGACGGCGAGTAGATCGAAGATCAAAGTCGTTGAATGGGGAGAGGAAAAATGAGAATTGTTCTGCAGAAATACACGGGGGAAGAGACTTATAATTGTCTCTAAAATAAAAATGGTTAAACTATGAGTTTAGGCCTTGAATTTCCTTCACTTTATAAAATGGTCTGCCAACTTTGAAATTTTTCAATTTAATCCTCAATTTTCTTCCCAAAATACCAATTAAATCCACCACTTTATAATTCTAAAATTTAGCCTCAAAATTGGGGTATTAAAATTCCCCCCTCCTTAAAAGAATTTCATCCTCGAAATTCATTCATGTCATAGAAATGCAGAAATGAAGCTTCCATTTGTTCTTTCATACTTTCAAGTAACTTTTACATAAATGTGAGTTCTTTACTAATCCTTAACCAGCTGAACATACATTCTTATCAGAACTTTTCCTCATTTCAATAAAAGAATCCAACTGAAAATTTCCTTGAAGAATCAATTCAGTCTTGGTTACGAGAATAGGCTCATAAAGCAGTAGCATATACCAATTTCATTTCTGGAGTCGGGTTAGAATTTCTCAAATGAGTAACTCTCACATGGCTCGTAAGGTACTTTACAAAATTTAGACAAACGTTACTGGTATTCCTTTTTGCAAAGGTAGAGCCTTAACAGATAAAAACTTAAGTTTGCTCGTTACATATAGGGACTCAACCTTGGAGTTTCGGCAGAGAGGTACGATTGTAGTATAGGGGCATGTACTGATCATACATCTTTTAACATTCAACTGGTCGGTCTATCATGAAAATTTTTGACTCAAACCAAAGCTCTGTTACCACTAAATGTAACCCCCTCAGACTGATACGGGTAAACCGATCCGATTTGGAGTGTCACATTAGGGCCACCGGAGTGACCTACTGTAAAAATAGTGTAAATTTTAAAACTTTTATTAAAACATGTAACTTATAAAATGATTTATCAGTATGAAGAAATAAAACATATTTTTAGACTCGTATATAAAACAAAATACAATTACATGCCCCCTAATCACATGTACCATACTCTGCAAACAACGTCGGAAGAATTCCCTTACTGAAGTCGAGAGCTGCACTGGTACAATTCTTTTAACCTGCAATGGTGAATAATAGAGTGGGCTTTGGAAAGCTTAGTAATACAGAACTACCAGATGATGCTGAAGAACGTGCATATACAGATAAACATATATTTCCTTATTGGTTCAGATATTTACAGATTTTTAGGCTGAGCTGAGATCTCATTGATATATCAGATAGTAACATATAGTATTCATTGGAAATATTTTCGATGTCTAGGTTCAAGAGATCAGAATAGGTTATCTAATGTGTTCCCGTAAAACCAGTGAAAAGATACAGATAAAATATTTCAGTAAAATCGGTTTATGTAACATGTTTTTTTAAACATGAACTCTACCCCATCCGTCAAGTCCAATATGTGTAGGTTCCCCAGAACCATACACCCACTGTCAAGTCCACTAAGGCCCTGAGCACAAAGCCAGAGGAGTCGGTAAATAAGGCCCTGAGCACAAAGCCGATGAGCCTCCAGGTATACTTCCTTCAATATTACCCCCAAATAAAACATGTTCCGTCAGTAAACGGATTTATCAAAAATCAAAACATAATTCAGGTTAAGTATCAGATCAAAATCCAGGTCAAGTATCCGATCAGAATCCAGGTCAGGTATTATAACAGAAATTAAATCGGAAATCAGGTAAAATATTCAGGTGATTAGGAAACACACCAAAGTTTACATAAATTATTCAGAGGTACTGGATAATCTTAGCAGGCAGAGAAACACGAATCTTCAGTATACCGATAGGATATCAGAATTTAGAATCACTATTGGAAGAGTTCAATAACTGACAGAATCATCAATTATTCAGAATGAGACTTGAGCTGATAAGGAAGAAATAAAGGTTCCAGACATTTACAGTCTGTGTCAATCTATCGGATTATTGAAATAACTCAAGCTGAACAACTTCCAGAACTAATACATGTTAACCGGTTCATTCTTTGTCCTTCAGGTATTCACTTTTAATAAAAACAATTAATGTCCATAAATAATCTTTTATGTCATCGCTGAATGGGTCTTCTAAGGGTCTTTATTTCATTTCCACGCTTCAACGATATCATGAAATGCTGACGTACTTGATTTTTGGTTCATAACCCATAGTAATTATACACTGTGTAAACTCATCAAAGTTTCCAGACTTATCCAAATCACTTACTTAATCCTCAGTCATTGAGGTTACTTACTTCATTTAGCAGTCAAATCCATTCCAGCTTCGAAGTTTTCCAGAGTAATTCAGACATTTCTTAATTTCGGATACATATTGCACTTCAGTTCAGTTCTCGGTCTTTGTGGTTGATTTATCGAACAAATATCTAATTCTTAGTATTGAATGCAATCTATAGTTGAGCTGAGTTGGATACTTCTAAAATTATTTTTGAGCAAAACTTGAGAATATGAATACACATTCAAGTGACATCTATGTCGTTCAGTTACTGATATAACACTAGCATTGGTTGCTCGGCTTAATATGTGATCCATAACTTTTAAGAGCAGTACCATATCCATGTTTATTTGGATTCCTTAATTAATACAAGACATTAACTTATTCTAAGCTATAAGGATATTTTGGTTATTTTGGCACTCAATTTTATTCTATTCTTTCCAGAACTCGATGATATCTAATCATTCACGAGCTTGGTGATATTCTTGGATCATTTGCTTTATAGGGGTATTCTAATCATTTTACAGATCCAGTGTATTACAATCATTTTGACGGTCAACGGTTTTACACAATTTATTTCAGTCATTTCAAACAATTCTGTCAAAAGAGCATTATCGATAAATTATTCTTAACTCCGAGATTTTCAGGTTCATTGCCTTCTCAGAAGTTACAATCAGGTTATCAGGAATTTTCTGTACAAAGACGGATCTTAACCATTAAATACGTAATTTATCGAGTTAAGTATGAATTCTCAAAGTATTTTCTCATTCAGGGTTAACTCAGACTATTTTACCTCTCAAGGGAATTTTTGTAATTTCTTAACCAGATAATTTCAATATTAACTCTTAAGAAAAATAACTATAATTTAGAGATCCTATGGTTAATTTCTTTCCCGAACATTCTCTGATCTCGAAATAATTCCTTAACAGACTTCTAGTATCTTACACAAACTCTTGTGGGGTTAAAAACCGGTTATCCAAATTTTCTAAGCAAAACTAGCATTTCTTATGCACATCTGTAATTTTATCTGATCAATATGTCTTTTCAGAGTTATTAACCAACTTTCAGGGATAATTCTTGTCAACTTACAGCATAAGGGTATTTTCGTAATTTTATCCTACCAGAGTATTCTCATAATTTCTCATCCAAGTACCTTTAACATTTAACCTTTGATGAAATAAATTATATGCTACAAATCCATGATAATTCCTTTATCACTAATCATAGAACTCATAATTTAATTCTAACAATCCATCAATTTCTTATATCAGTCATCCGAGCCGTATTCATTTACCCATTTTTTAGTGCATCCATATCGAGTGTATGAATTAATTAAATACCCAAATGAGACCAAATATATTCATTCATGCATTTATCAATACCAACATGTTCCATAAAGCATGAAAAGGTTGTAATGTATTACCTCAATTTTCGTGCCATACTGATCGACCATAAAATTTCCATTTGAACGCCCTCAATCTTTAATTTAACTTCCAATAATTCCTCAGATACATATTAACAAAAATTACATCAAAAGCGGAGCTTAAATCTGAAAAACGGATCGAATCTGGTGATAAATCAGTGAAAAACAGCTTACTGGGTTTGAATTTGGCGAAACAGACTCCAAAAACGGATTCAGGGCATTGAAAAATATCAAAATAGGTATACCCGAAAAAGTCAACGGCCATTTAATAGTCGGTCAACGCCGGTCAAAGTTATGGTCAACAGTGGTCAACGACGATCAACGGTTTTACACAAATATCACCCTAACAGAAATTAATTACATATTATGCACCATTTTACAAATATTTACAAAACTATCACTCGAGTTTTTTTCTGTTTACTTTCGGCTAGGACTTCCCCACGTGCAAGGGGCAATGCGTGGGGCGCGTGCAGCATCGTGGGGTGTCAAAATATTCCCGAAAAAATTTCTAAAAAGTATTTTAAAGCATTTTGAGACACTTACCAAGCTTGGTTCACAATTTTGAACGGCGGAGAGCTCGATTTCGAAACGTCGAAAACTTTGACTTTCTCACCCATCCACGAGCCAGTGACGATAGATACACGGAGGTCACCGGTGGACTCGAAACGATGCAAGGAACACGATGGTGCGGGAGGTGTCGAAAACGGATGGTCAGATCGACGGAAAACCAACAGAAATTGAATTAAAACCGACGATACTTCTGATTGAAATTAACGACGAATAGCGTCGATTCACGATGAGAGGTTTGAGGGGATTTGTTCATCGGTTGACAACGAATACGATGGTGGTTTCGGTTTGTCGAACAGAGGTCGGATGCCGAGTAGATCGGAGATCAAAGTCGCTGATGGGGAGAGGAAAAATGAGAATTTTTCTGCATAAATACACGGGGCTAGAGACTTATAATTGTCTCTAAAATAAAAATGGTTAAACTATGAGTTTAGCCACTGAATTTCCTGCACTTTATAAAACAGTTTGCCAACTTTGAAAATTTTCAATTTAATCCATAATTTTCTTCCCAAAATACCAATTAAATCCACCATTTTATAATTCTAAAATTTAGCCCCTAAATTGGGGTGTTACACTAGTTCTCATAATTGATCATACCACTATGTACTGGTCCAACTCATGTTTCTATTATTCATATAAACATATCATTTATACTCATTCTCAATTACACTAACATATACTCACTTATATCATATAACATATACCATAACATGTAACTCATACAATTATGTTCAAGCACTAAGTCACACCCAACAATCATATCAACACATGTAGATATTCATGAATTCATGAATCATAATATATGAAATAGGCTCATCGCAAGTCTTATTCCTTTAAACATTATATATCAACTAATATGCACTCACCTGGCCTTACTAGTCAATACTAATCTCTTATCTCTTCTCGATGACTATTACTTGTCAACTTGTCCGGACGTTGCTCTCGATCGCTATCTACACAATCATATATTTATACATATCAGTATTCCACTTAGCATACTATAATCTTTCATTTCTTAGAATAAAGGAAAGGCAAATTTCATTTTCTATTTAAAGTAGGTATCGATACACTCTATAGGGTATCGGTACATCCCTTAACTGGTGTATTGATGCACTCCCTAGGTATCGATACTCAAATTACATTCAAAATTTTCTGTTTCCAAGGGGTATCAATACACTCCTTAATGTATCGATACACCATGAAGATGTTCTTCAAAATTGGTCTTAGTGTATCGGTACTTGTTCATAGGGTACCGATACACCCTGCCCAGAACAGACTTTTTCACCAAAAAATTCACTCAATTCAGTGCAATTGTTTCATATGAAATCCTATCATCCATATGAAATTCAAGAATTAAACTCAATTTTCAACATGTTCCAAATTCAATTCTATTACTTCATATCTCTTAATTAGGTTGATGACAAGTCAAATTTGGCTTCCAATTCTACTTATCAACTCTATTCCAAGTTTTCATTCAAAAACTGCAAATCTTTAATATCTCCCAACTCCTTCATCCTTTGATTTTAAGATAACTTAAGCTTTCCTTAAGCTTTCTTAATACCTTAAGAATTAAAACTCACTTAAACATAAAAGAAATAATCCACATAAATCGTACTCACCTTAACCAAGGAGCTCACGAGAAGAAGAAAGAAAGAAGAAGAATAAGCTTCCAGACTTCTTTCCCAAATCCCACATGTTTATCCTTAAATAAAGGAGAAAAAGTATCCTTAATATTGAAAATACCATAATAACCTTCATTCTTTCCATCCTTGCTATTTAATCCACTACCAAAATATTCCTATTTAAGTCCTTATACTTTTTAATCTTTTGAAATCAAACCTCAAAGTTTCAAATTTTCTATTTTAGTCACTAACCCCAATTTTGGGATTTTACAAATCTCCCCTACTTTAAGAAAATTCGTCCTCGAATTTTCACTGCATTAATAGATGAAGATATTGTCTACACATCTCCTATTCATATTCTCATGTTACCTTCTCAATTTAATCTTTCGTATTATCATTAATAACTTGGCTTCCATCACTTCAATTCTTCAACTACCTTTTTCCTTATACATCCATATCATGACACTTATCATATAGACAATAGCATCAGTTCTTAGCACTCAAAATCATACATCAATCAAATTCCTTATCAATCTTTAATTGTCTTACACTAATAACCAACTTTTAATCCATCGTCACTTGACTACTTCTTAAACTTCCTTAATATATATAATCCTTTTTATTTCTCTGACTAAGTTTGCTTGATCAAGAAATGAAATCCTTAAATCTTCATCATAAATGATTAAAACATACACTTTACATATTCAAACTGAGTCATATCTTTTCTTTCATACTCATATACTTTTTCATATCGTTTATAATTATCTCTGATCACTAGTCTTTATTATATTCTCATAAATCTGATAGTCAACATTACTTGCAACAATCTTATTATTTGTAAATCTTTGCTCGAATCACAATACACATATCCCTTTTTCATCATCTTAAACTTTCTATCAATCCTTAACTTCTCTTATCATACGAATCCTTATCTCCTTTACTACCTCGCATTCCTATAATCACAATATACAATCATATATTCATTAATCATTTATTAGTTTTTCCAATCTGAAACGTAAACCTTCATTGAACCAATTATATACATTCTTTTTCAGTTATAATTAACCCATCAATAATTTAATTATCTTATCAAATCCACATCCTTTCTCATACACTTTGCAATTTCCTGAGTTTAAACTCAAGCATCATAACTTCCTTTATCTTCTAACTGATCACTGATGTATCCATTCTAAACTCTTCAGAACAACTCTACATCACTGGATCTATTTTAGATACTTCTTCTTCTTCAATTTATATAATTCATAATATAACTTGCAATCCAATTCACCACTTCAATATTTGATTATCATAACCTAACAATATCTTAAAATCTTGTAACCCCAATAAATTTTTCATCACATAATCTTGTTATCCCACGCTAACTCTTTCCATCTAGAATACAAACCCTTATCATGTCCACACTCTTTCTTATACACAATACTATCTCTTTGTTTCAAATTCATAACTCTGGCTTCATTTATCCTATAAACTTATCACTGATGCACTTATTCTTAAACTCTTCTACAAATTCTAACCACACCCTTTGATCTTTTAACGTTCTTATGGTGACACTTATTCACCATATTCTATCTTATCCACGTAATAACAAAACTACTCCATATCACTTTTCCGATTCTAAATAGTAAAAACCTTTTATCATTATTCGGATATGATTTCAACCTTCTGAAATCAACCTTTGATCTTACGAGGCACTTCCTGAGGTGTCCGCTCTTCATCCTGCCTGTCCAGGGCAGTTGAATTACTACCACCATCAACTTTGTCACCTCTCGATTCATTTCGACCATTCTCATAACTATCTCATACTAATCTTATTCTATTTGCAAGACAACATAATCCTTACACTATCAGATCAGAAATTTTTCACCTTGTGCTGGCATGTACACATTTTAAAACTCTTTTAACTTCGGTTTAAGCCTATAATCGGCTAAACCTTAGCTCTGATACCATTAAATGTAACACCCCTAACCCGTATCCGACCCAGATTCGAGTCTGAGGTGTCACATTGACGTTTAAAAACGTTTTTCTTTGCAGATTGGTTAAAATGTAAATTCACCATTCAAGAAAATGAATATTTTATATTAATTAAAGTCAATTGATTTACAAAACATATTAGAGCTTATACAATTTAGACCCTTAGACTACATGCCAACTATATTCTATGTAACAAACTACATATATTCAAATAATTTCTGATATGATCTGTGGAAAGGAGAAGCTGACCTGGATCGCCTATCTTCACATCCTTTTCTCTTGTCGAACCCTACATATGAAACATACACACGCCAAGTCTATGACTTAGTGAGGCAACTAAAAACTTATAATGGAAACTCTAATTCTTAAAAATGCATGAACATATCAGACAATAATATCATACAAAACAATATAACATTTCATATAATCACAAGCATACACATATATAAATCTTATCCTGATTCTCAATAACCTCATTTCATAATAAATATTACATTCATTTTTGTCTTTTAGTTATCTACTCTTATACTTAGACTTCTTAACAATCATATCATTCATTTCAACAAGTAATATATTCAACATTACATATAACCTATATTACATTTCACATAGCAAAGAAGATACATTACATATCGTGTATTTTTTTATTTCTTTATTAATCCCATGTACACATGTGAGAACTAAAGATATCTGAGTACTTAGAGGTTGTGCACTAATGCTGTCACCACAGCTCGTATAATTCCCACAAGGGGCACTTAGACTTTGTCCCGAATGACCATGTAGAAATGTCCCAAAGGACCGCGTAGAAATGTCCCGAATGACCACATATAACGCATATGTCCCGAAGGACCACTATGTCCTGAAAGACCACTCCTTAAGAACCATATACATATTCCAATGGACCAAATAAGTGTACCCAAGTAACGCATATGTGTTCTAAAGGATTACATATATGTCCCGAAAGACCACGTAGAACCCTCGACTGTTGGCATGCCAACTATATCCCTAGCTCTCATGACACATAACATGGGCATTATTATTTATGTCATTTCACATATTTACATAGTCATATGGTTTACTTGCACATAGAACATATTAATATGATCCAAATTCACATATCACGTATTCATGTATTCTTTTTCATATAATCACGTAGTCATATAATATTTTATATGGCCTCATATATCACATCACATAGATATGTATTCAAGTACTTATAGTCATATAGCACTTAAATCATTCCTATTTACATATTTCATGGTTATCTAGCTTCTATTACAAAGTCACTTATCTTATCTCTTTTTCTCAAATGTACATATTTATCATATAATGCATAACTTCTTATTACATATTTATATCACATTCCTACATCACTAATTCATAATATAGTTTATACCAACATCACTTATCTTATTTTAATCTTTTACTTATTCAAATAATTTTACTATATCAATTCCTAGAATCTATTACACTATCATGTACTCCTTTTCATATAACTCTATAGATCTTTAGCATATAACTTATCTTATATGTTTATATTATCACTTTATATTCAGGTTTCCTAATTTATATACTATTACCATTTCATTCTATAATCTAATCTTATTTAGCTTCCTCAATTCTTATTAAATCGTATAACTCTATTGTACTAGTTCTCATAATTGATCATACCACTATGTACTGGTCCAACTCATGTTTCTATTATTCATATAAACATATCCTTTATACTCATTCTCAATTACACTAACATATACTCACTTATATCATATAACATATACCATAACATGTAACTCATACAATTATGTTCAAGCACTAAGTCACACCCAACAATCATATCAACACATGTCGATATTCATGAATTCATGCATCATATAGGAAATAGACTCATCGCAAGTCTTATTCCCTTAAACATAATATATCAACTAATATGCACTCACTTGGCCTCTCTAGTCAATACTGGTCTCTTATCTCTTCTCAATGACAATTACTTCTCAACTTATCCGGACGTTGCCCTCGATCGCTATCTACATAATCATACATTTATACATATCAGTATTCCACTTGGCATACTCTAATCTTTCATTTCTTAGACTAAAGGAAAGACAAATTTCATTTTTTATTTAAAGTAGGTATCGATACACTCTATAGGGTATCGGTACATCCCTTAACCGGTGTATCGATACACTCCCTAGGTTTCGATACTCAAATTACATTCGAAATTTTCCATTTCAATGGGGTATCAATACACTCCTTAATGTATCGATACACTATGAAGATGTTCTTCACAATTAGTCTTAGTGTATCGGTACCTGTTCATAAGGTACCGATACACCCTGCCCAAAATAGACTTTTTCACCTGAAAATTCAATCAATTCAGTGCAATTGTTTCATATTTCGTCCCCTTACATTTTTCTAACTTACATACACATGCTTAAACTCATTAATACTCATATACCTCCTCTTAAACCTCAAAATCCTATCATCCATATGAAATTCAAGAATTAAACTCAATTTTCAACATGTTCCAAATTCAATTCTATTAATTTATATCTCTTAATTAGGTTGATGACAAGTCAAATTTGTCTTCCAGTTCTACTTATCAACTCTATTCCATGTTTTCTTTCAAAAACTCCAAATCTTTAATCTCTCCTAACTCCTTCATCCTTTGATTTTAAGATAACTTAAGTTTTCCTTAAGCTTTCTTAATACCTTAAGAATCAAAACTCATTTAAACATAAAAGAAATAATCCACATAAATCATACTCACCTTAACCAAGGAGCTCACGGGAAAAAGAAAGCAAGAAGAAGAATAAGCTTCAAGACATCTTTTTTAAATCCCACGTGTTTATCCTTAAATAAAGGAGAAAAAAATATACTTAATATTGAAAAGACCATAATAACCTTCATTCTTTCCATCATTGATACTTAATCCACTACCAAAATATTTTTATTTAAGTCTTTATACTTTTTAATCTTTCGAAATCAAACCTCAAAGTTTCAAAATTTCCATTTTAGTCACTAACCCGGATTTTGGGATATTGCATTCCTTATCTGTCTTAGGCAACTGTTCAGATGAGAGCTTAAAGTGATTCGTCAATGGAGTGATCACTGGTTTTGTGCTGCTCATTGCAAACATTTCTAGCATTTTCTTAACATAACCCCGTTGAGATAGCCACAGTTTTCTTGAGTCTCTGTCCCTGCAAATTTCCATTCCAAGAATTTTCTTTGCATCACCTAAATCTTTCATATCAAATTCCTGACTCAATAAAGTTTTCAAACCGATAACATCATCCATGTTCTTCGCAGCAATTAACATATCATCAACATACAATAACTGAAAAATAAAAGAACCATCATCAAGGCTCTTAACATAGACACAACAATCATACTCATATCGCTTGTAGCCAATCTTGATCATATAGGAGTCAAACCATTTGTACCATTGTCTTGGAGACTGTTTCAACCCGTATAAAGATTTCTTCAATCTGCAAACTAAATGCTCGTTTCCAGATTGAGTGAAACCTTTAGGTTGTTGCATGTAGATCTGCTCCTCTAAATCACCATGCAAAAAAGTAATTTTCACATCTATCTGCTTTAAATGCAAATCTCAACCAGCCACCAATGCAAGTATTGCCTTGATTGAACTGTATCTGACCACAGGAGAAAAAATTTCATTATAATCAACTCCTTTCTGCTGTGAAAAACCCTTTGCTACCAAACGAGCCTTGAACTTTTCCCTATCTTTATCTGTTACTGTTGGTTTCTTCTTATACACCATTTTGCAACCAATAGGCTTCTTACATTCAGGAAGACGAACTAACTCCCATGTACGATTTTGATTCAAAGATTCCATCTCCTCAACCATGGCAGCCATCCACTTGTTTTTTTCCTAACTAGTAACAGCATCATGAAAAGTAATTGGATCATCACTGCTAACAGTAAGTGCAAAAGAGACCAAGTCTTTAAAACCCAATCTGTTTGGAGGCTTTATATTCGTCCGTCTCACCTTGTCTCTGGCGAGACTATAATCCTGCAAATCAACCATAGCGGAACCACCAGAAATCGATTGAGAAGTTTCTGTTTTCTCAACTGTAAATTGCTCGAAATCCACCACTGTCGTGTCTTTCTTCTTCTGCAACATGGGTTGTTCATCAAAAACAACATCTCTACTGATCACAATTTTCTTCGCAACTGGATCCCAGAACTTGAATCCTTAGACACATGTCTTGTAACTCAGAAAAATACACTCCTTCGATTTTGCATCAAGTTTGGATCTCTCAGCAGCAAGTACAAGCACATAAGCAGGAAAACCAAAAATCTGTAAGTGATCAAAAGTAACATCATGGCCAATCCATACCTCTTCTGCAACTTTCCCAGCCAATGATGCCCTTGGTGATCTATTGATAAGGTAACATGTCATATTAACAGCCTCAGCCAAGAAGTGTTTGAGATGCCCCGCATTCAACCACAAACATCTTGTTCTTTCATTCAATGACCTGTTCATCCATTCTGCAACTACATTCTGTTGTGGTATCTTGCGTACTGTAAAATGCCTCTTAATCCTATGCCCCTTACAGAAGTTTATAAACATTGAATCTGTATACTCTGTACCATTGTCAGACCGCAAACACTTGATTTTTCATCTTGTTTGGTTTTCAACCCCAACTTTCCACAGCTTGAACTTCTCAAAAGCATCAGACTTCTGTTTCAAAAAATACACCCAAACTATCCGTGAAAAATTGTCAATAAATATAACATAATAACTAGATCCACCCAAAGACGATGTCGTGGAAGGCCCCCATACATCAGAATGAACATAATCAAGAATCTCTTCAGTTGTGTGCTTCCCAGTCTTGAAACTAACTTTAGTCTGTTTACCAAGAACACAATACTTGCAAAAATCGAGCTTACAACTTTTAACACCATGCAACAGATTTCTTTTATGTAATTCAGCCATACCATGTTCACTAAGATAAGCAAGAAGCATATACCACATTTTAGTAGTATCATCACAGGACTCAACAGAATGAACTCCACCTACAACGGTACTCCCTAACAATCTGTAAATATTTCATGCAGTCATCTTTCCTTTCATCAAAGTCAAAGCTCCTTTAACAATCCGAATGGTTTCCCTATCCTCATCAGCCTTAGAGATAAAACCATTCTTGTGCAAAGTGCCCAAAGAAATCAAATTCTTCTTCAAATCTGGGATATACCGAACACTACACAATGTATGAACAGAACCATCATACATCTAAATTCTGACATCACCAATACCAACAATATTGCAACATCGATCATCACCTAAATAAACAGAACCAGAATTAACCGACTTGTATGTCGAAAACCATTCCCTATTTGGCGTGATGTGATAAGAATATCCAGAATCAAGAATCCAAGCATCCGTCAATTGAGTCATTGAAATAGAGAGCATATCACCCTCACTGCAATCAAAATTGTCATCCTCGACCACATTCACAGACTTAGATGAGTCATCACGCTTCTCATCAATCAACTTTTTCAACTTCGGATAGTCTCGCTTCATATGTCCCACCTCCTTGAACTTGTAACAGTGAATTGTCTTCTTATCCTTAGATTTGGATCTAAAATTCCGCTACCAGACCCTGCCTTCTCTGGCTTCCGTCCACGGTCTCGATTACCCTTGACATATAAGCTATCAGCTTGAGAGTTTTCCCCTGCATTCTTCTTCCGCTATTTGTGAGCCAATAAGGCTGGAGTAATCTCCTCAACTTTGATAGTTTATTTCTCATATGTAAGAGTAGTCACCATGTGTTCGTAAGATGCAGGCAACGAACATAATAGAATCATCGCTTTGTCTTCATCCTCAATTTTCACATCCAGCTAAGCCAAATCAGAAACGATTTAATTAAAAATATTCACGTATTGCACCAAATCATGATCATCCTACATCTTCAGCCCATACAGCTGCTGCTTTAGATACAGTTTAGTCGTTAATGATTTGAACATAAACTAAATTTGGACATACTCTAACTTTCCACTTCTTCCAAATTTCATCTGGAGACGATAAATGCATGACATGATACATGACCTCATCCGCCAAATATAATCGCATGATTCCTACCGCTCGCTGCTGTAATTCTACCCAATCTTCCTCCTCTATCGACACCGGCTTTGTAGGTCGCAAAACCTTCAGGATCCCTTGCAGCGCCAACAGATCCTTCACCCTTGTTTGCCATAATCCGAAGTTACCTTGACCATCGAATTTCGTAACTTCAAATTTTTCTCCTGACATCTGATACCAATTATTAAAAAATCGGGTAAAGAAAATGGAAAGAACACAATAATTTTAACGAGGTTCAGCAATGTGCTTACGTTCTTGGTGCCCTGGGCGATGCTAGAATTTTATTCAATGTCTCAAACGTTTTGGTTACATCACCTTTTATCATAAATAAACCCTGGTACATATTTACAAAAATAACCCTGTCCTCTTTCTTTTTGGTTACAACTTCACTCTATCATCTGTCCTCTTTATCGGTATATTTATGAGTCATACCTAACACTTCTCACTAAGGATTTTCTAACAAATTCACTAATTTGTTCTTTCTTTTTCAAGGAAAAAGATATAACCTTTATAAATCCATATCTTTTCAATGGCTAAGATATAACCACTCCCTTTTACAAAAGGTATAAAAATGTAAATAAGAACACCTATCAAAAGGAAGGTGTTTACAAAATTAAGCTCACAAGAAAACAATAGAAAGATTTACAATGAGCTAAAAAAACACTTATGTACAAGAGAAAAAAGAAAAATAAGAGTGAAAGAGCTTTTCTCTTGATCTTTATATCTTGGATAGGTGTTGTGTAACATTATTCAAGTGTCCTCAACTTGTTTTTACATTTTGGAATGAGTTTGAGGTCGTTTTTAGCCGTTGAGGATTAATTTTCTACAAAATAAAGCTACCCAGAACAGGGAGTATCGATACTCTCTTAATGTGTAGCTGTACTTCCTTTATAATATTTAAATAAACTAGCCGTTAAAGACCATTGGGCTTGACCAGTATCGATACTATGCTTTATGGTATCGATACCACTGTGTAAAGTAGTATCGGTGTCCCTTTGAGTATCGGTACCTATTTTTAATTATGGAATTTGAGCAATTTGAAAATAGTGGTAGTATCGATACTACCTAGAGAGTATCGATACTTCCCTTACCTTTGGTATTGGTACCACATGAACAGTATCAGTACTGTTCAAATAGTATCGATAATGTAAGAACAGTATCGGTACTGCGTACCCAGGAAATAGTTTTGTGCTCAAATTTTAGTTTAATGGACTTTGAATTATTTTTGAAAACTTGGAACAAATTTAATCAAGTCCAAAAACATTTTTCCTTAATTTGTTATATCAAAACATTAATAAACATGGTTTAACAATCTCCCCCTTTTTGATATAACAAAACATTTAAAAAATTGTTTTGGTAAAATTCACCCTTAATAAAATACTTAATGAAAAAGAGCAATACTTGGAAAAATATTAAAGCTCCCCCTTTTCAGTCTTGAAATTGAATTTTTCAAACTCATAATTCTCCCCCTTTTTTCTATATCAAAAATAATTCAACTTTAAAGTTCAAAAATAACAATGGAGAGTAAGTGGTAAATTTTCGCATAAAATCATTTGAAAAAATCAAAAGATCCCCCTCAATAGAAGCATTCCAAACAAAAATTTGACTTCAAAAGCTTGACACTTAAAGGACAATGAATTTCAACAAAGATTAACAAATATGTTAGAAGCATAAGAAATTCAATATATCCAAGTCTAATATACTTTATGCAATAATAATTGTTATGATAAACTAAGTGCATGTGCATAAAGCTATCCAAAAATGTTTTGTTTCTGAAAATTTGATATCAATTGTTAAAGAGATATCATTTGCAATAAATTTCATGCATAAACATTTAAACAAAGCATTAAAAAAAATTTGACCAAAATTCATTATGATAAACAAACATTTATGAAAAATCATTAAAACTTTAGAAAATGTTCATTACAATTCTTTTTAACATACATGAGATAGAAAACATAAAATAATTTAAAATCAAAACTCATGCATGCATACAACAAATAGGAAACCAATTAATCAAAACAAAAACATTAAGCATAGATGTTACCCATTCATTTTTCAAGTGTGGCTAGAGCATTTGAATATTTTCACTTTCATCATAATTGCTGCCATATACCTACAAGATACATTTAAGTGAATTTTGGTATCCAAATTGCTATGGATCCTTGAACATTAGTTTCAATACCCCTTGTTCCTTTTGGAACCCATATTTGTTTAATTTTAAAATGTTTTCCTTTCTTTAAAGGACAAGTATGTTCCAAATGACCATAGAAATAAAAATGTGAGCATTTTTCCATTTTTAACATAAATGAATTGTTTTTAGAAATTATATTTTTTTCTTTTGTTAATCATTCAAGCTTAACTTTTAAATCAAGATTTTATTTTTCCAAATAATTGATTTTGATTTTTAAAAACTCAAAATCATTTTTCAAAATTTCATTTTGTTTTTCAAAATCTAATTTTTCTTTAAAAATCATTTTCAATTTTGAATTTTGAAATCAATTTCTTATAATTGGAATTCATGGTCTCAAATTCCAAATACAAATCATCATAGACAACTTGTAACTCATTAAAAGAATAAGAATTTGATTCACTAGAACTAGAAGTTACCATTGAATCTTCTTCAATGGCCATGAGGCATAGATTGGCTACTTCATCGTCATCATTGGAGTTATCTTCATCACTCCAAGACTCCACAAATTCCTTCTTCTTACTTGATCCCCTCTTCTTTAGAAGGAGATAATCATACTTGACATGCCTCATTCTTTGACATTTGAAGCACACTGGGGAACCCTTCTTTTTGCTGATTTATGCTTTACTTCCTTAGAAGTCATAATCTCTTTAATATTTTGAAGAGCTTGGTCATCTCTTCTTCTTCTATTTCATCTTTATCGACCTCTTCATTTGAGTCTTGATTACTCTCATTAGTGGATTTGAAGGCAATGTCTACCTCCTCATTCTTCTTGTTTTTCTTCTCTTTATCTTCTTCTTCCTTTAGCATCAACTAATGAGTGAGAAGAGAACCAATAAGCTCATCAAGAGTGAGAGACTTTAGGTTCTTAGCTTCGATAATTGTTGTTTTCTTTGATTGCCAAAACTTTGATAGAGAGTAAATCATCTTTTTTACAAGCTTCTCACTAGGGATCACTTCTCCAAATCCCTTAATATCGTTGACAATCATGAAAAATCTATTTGTCATAACTTTGATGTCTTCATACGGTTTCATCTTGAAATTCTCATAGCTATGATTGAGAATACTAATTTTGGTTTCCCTCACTTCATTAGTTCTTTCTTGAGTGACTTGGAGCTTGTACCAAATCTCCTTATCATTAGAACAAGAGGAAACTTCCATATTCATTAGGGCCTAATGCACAAAATAGAATGTACATAGCCTTTGCATTGAGTTGGAGCTTCTTTTTCTCTCAATCACTCCAATCATCCATCTCATCAGTTGGAATGGAGTATCCTTTCATATCATCAGTTGGAATGGAGTATACTTTCATAATTGAGTTCCAAGCTCCTAAATCGTTGGCTTGAATGAAGAGTATCATCATATTCTTCCAATAGGCATAATTTTCTCCATTAAAATAAGGTGGCTTGTTGACCGGTTGGGAGTCTTCAATATAGTAAGAGTCGGAGGTTGAAGTCCTCTTCTCGATTGCGTCGGGCATTGGTAGAGCTTCTTCAAGGATCATCTCAATGTTGTTAAACCTTCTAATGAGTCAAACTCTGGTACAAATTGTTGGGATTGTGATGAAGCTCAATTTGATCAATTGAAAAATATTTGCCAATAGGAGTCGAAGTGGATTTTAGAAAAAAATTAGGGATTAAGGAGATTTAAGAATGAGAAAATTGATGCACAAAGATTTATAGTGGTTAGACTTCTCAACAAAGTCTACATCCACTACCTTAGTTTCTCACTAAGGATTTTCTAACAAATTCACTAATTTGTTATTTCTTTTTCAAGGACAAATAGATAACCTTTATAAATTCCTATCTTTTCAATGACTAAGATAGAACCATTCTCTTTTTACAAAAGGTATAAAAATATAAACAAAAAAGACCTCTCAAAAGGAAGGTGTTTACAAAATTAAGCTCACAAGGAAACAATAGAAAGATTTACAATGAGCTAAAAAAATACTTATGTACAAGAGAAAAAGAAAAATAAGAGTGAAAGAGTTTTTCTCTTGATCTCTATATCTTGGATAGGTGTTGTGTAACCTTCTTCAAATTTTCTCAACTTGTTTTTATATGTTGGAATGAATTTGTGTCTGTTTATAACTGTTGGGGATGTTTTGGAGCCGTTGGGGATTAATTTTCTGCAAAATAAAGCTGCCTAAAATAGGGAGAATCGGTACTCTCTTAATGAGTATCGGTACTTCCTTTATAATATTTAAATAAACTAGCCGTTAAAGACCTTTGTGCTTGACCAGTATTGATACTATGCTTTATGGTATCGATACCACTGTGTAAAGTAGTAACGATAGCCCTTTGAGTATCGGTACTGTAACATCCTCAATATCGGGTTAGTGACTAAAGTGAAATATTTCAGAATTTGTTGGTAAAAGTAAATAAATTGAATAATTTGGGGACTTATATTATAAATTTATATAGGATTAAATATTAAAGAATGAAGAATAGAAGGGCAAAATGGTCATTTGAGGAGGAAATAAATTAAAAATTGAGAGATGGAGGAGATATATACACGTGTAGTGGAAAGGAAAAGAAAAAAAGAAATATCCAGAACAACCTTTCTCTTCTTCTTCTTCTTCTTCTTATTCTTCCTTCAAACGTGAGAGCCAAAGCAAAGGTGAGTTCCTTGTTAGTTGTTTATTTGTTGAATTTAAGGTTGTTTTATGATCATTGGATGATATTTAAGCTTAAGGAAAGCTTAAGTCATTTTAAAATCAAAGAATGAAGGAGTTAGGAGAGATTAAAGATTAAGAGTTTTTAAATGAAATTTTGGAAAAGAGTTAATAAGTGGAATTTGAAACTAAATTTAACTTGTCAATGATTGAATTAAGAGATATGAAGTGATAGAATTGAATTTAGAACAAGTAGAAAATTTAGTATGATTCTTGAATTCCATATGGATGATGAGATTTTGAGGATAAAGATGTGTTAAATGTCTAGGAATTTGTTTGAGTATGTATCCTTGAGTTAAGGGTATTAAATGAGCTAAGTTATGAAGGATTTGAGTTATAATGAAGTAATTTTAGGCTCAAAAAGTGATTTCTGGGCAAGGGGTATCGGTACCCATTCATATGGTACCGATACCACAAGAGTGAAAACAACAAAGGCATTCAAAAGGTATCGATACTTGGGAATAATAGTATCGATACCCAGGGTACCGATACTTGAAAGAAGGTATCGATACCTTCTTTGAACGAGAATTACAGAATGCAATAGGGGTATCGATACCCAGGCATGGTACCGATACCTCAGTTAGGGGATGTATCGATACCCTATAGGGGGTATCGATACCTACTTTAAAGAGAAATGAATTTTGCCTTTATTTTAGTTTAAGAAATAAAATATTAGAGTATGCCATTTGGAATACTGATATGTATATTATATGTATGATTGTGTAGATATCCATCGAGAGCAAAGTCCAGATCACTCGACAAATATTAGGCATCGAGGAAAAAACTAAGAGAACGGTATTGACTAGTGAGGCCAGGTGAGTGTATATTAGTTAGTATATGATGGTTATGGGAAATAAGACTTGCGACGAGTCTATTTCCTTTATTAGAATGCATGAACTCATAAATGTAAATATATGTTTATACGAGTGTATGTGTTATATGTATGTGTTATGAATTGTATGAATATATGCTAGTGTGATAAGACATATGAACCGGTATAAATGATTTATGTGATTATATAAGTTATATTATATTAACATAAGGCATTATCTGAAAATGCGATATATGAACGTAAGAGATTAAGTGACATGAGATATAAGATAATGAGATATGAAATTCCATGAGAATATTATATAACACATGTGATAAGAAGCCATGAGTTTATATGACTTTGTGATATGAATGTGAAAAGTGATATGTGAAATGTCATAAATGATATTGCCCATGTTACATGATAAAAGAGCTAGGGGTATAGTTGGCATGTCAAGAGTCGAGGGTTCTACGTGGTCATTCGAGAAATATATGTAATTCTGTGAAACATATATGTCGTACTTCGTTACACGTATTTGGTCCATTGTATTATGTATATGGTTCTTAAGGAGTGGTCCTTCGGGACATATATGATATGTGGTCCTTCTGGACATAGTGGTCCTTTAGACAAATTCTAAGTGCCCTTAGTGGGAATTATACGAGCTGTGGTGATAGCATAAGTGCACAATCTCAATGAACTCACATATCTTTAGTTCTCCAAAGTGTACTTGGGCTAATAAAGAGATAATATAAATAAACTTAATATGATTGTTATATGTGATTGAGCATTTGGATGTGAGTGTATGAGTTTCATTTGTTGCATATGTTATAGTTTCTATGTGAAATATGTTGGTATGATATATTTGAACATAATAGAATATAATAAACTTATATGATATGTTATAAGTAATTACATGAGAAATATAGTGAACTCTATAAGTATGTGTATATATATATATAGGTAATGAGGTGGTGGACTATATGATTAATGAGAATTGAGATAAAATAGATAGTATATTAACTAGGAAACATATATATATATATATATATATATATATATATATAAGTATAAGACTATATTAGATAAGCAGTGTAGAAAGGTTTACACGTTTAAATAGAACTGTGATCTAACCTTGTTAAATTCTTAAGTGATATGAAATTTAGTATAAGGATCTAAGAACCATATGAGAACATCAGGGGAATCATATAACAATAAGTTATGCAAATATATGTTTATGTAACAAAATTATGTGAAAAATGAATTAATAGAATATAAGAAATTAGTATACAAGAATATGATATAAAATATGTAACGAGAATTTATGGGTTAAATGTTAAATAGAAACATATGGAAATACGAGATAAGATATGTGAAATTGTAAGCAAAATTATAGATTAGGAATTAGGTAAATAAACGACTTAAATAATGACAGTAGAATGTGATATAAGCTAAGTGGTGTAAAATTAAATGATTATAAGAATATGAAATAGTAAACACTCATATATGATATGATGATATTTGTGTATGCATGTATTTATTTTATGAAAGTGGATATGAGGTTGTATGATATGATAGCATGAAACATGCATTCATTGTTATATTATAGTTTATATTATATGTTTTATATGTCTCACTAAGTTATAGACTTAGCTTGTGAGTGTTTCATACGTAGGTTCTGGAAAGCGAGAAGAGAAACGAAGAGGAGTAAGACAGGTCAGATTCTCCTTTCCACAGATCAGATCAGAATTGAAGTTGAGTATATGTATTTGGTTATATAGAGTGTAGTTGGCATATAGTCTAAAGATTTAATTTGTATAAGCTCTGATATGTTTTGTAAAACCAATTGATTTTAAATAAATGAAAAGTAATCTTTTTCTTGAATTAGGAATTTAAATTTTGGTCATTGTGTAAAGAAAAATGTTTGAAAAGTCAATGTGATACCTCAGACTCGGATTCGGATCGGATATGGGTTGGGGTGTTACATTTAATGGTATCAAAGCTAAGGTTTAGCCGATTATAGGCTTAAGCCGAAGTTAAATAAGTTTTGAAATATGTACATGCTAACACAAAGTGAAAAATTTTCTGATCTGATAGTGTAAGGAGTATGTTGTCTTTTAATAGAATAAGATTAGTAGGATATAGTAGAAATTTGATTATAAGATTGTCGAAGTGAATCGATAGGTGATAAACTTGATGGTAGTAGTAATTCACCTGCCCTGGCCAAGCAAGATGAAGAGCGAAAACCTTAGGAAGAACCTTTGTAAAAGTTAAGGATTGTGTTCAAAAGATTGAAAGTGCAATCAAATAGTGTTAGAGGATCTCAACTATTCCAAAGTGGAGAATTTAGATGAAGTAATTTAGTTGCTATACGGAAGAGTTTAAGAAATAGGTACATCAGTGATTAGTTTATAAGACAGATGAAGTTAGAATGTTGAGTGTGAACAAAGAAAATTGCATGGTGTATGAGAAAGGATTGCGGATTTGATAAGTTAAGTAAATCATTGATAGGTTAATTCCAACTGTAAAGAATGTATATGAATGGTTCGATGAAGATTTACGCTTTAGATTGGAAGAATTGGTGATGATTAACAGAGTTATGTGATAGTAAGTGTATTAAGTTAAAGGATTATAAGATGATGTCAATATAAGCTAACTAAGTATGGTGTGGATTGAGATATGATTATGTATTTTAATCATGGAAATGTAAGGTAGTAAATGAGACAAGGGAATAGTACTTTATATGAATAAGAGTGTGGGTTTGATAAGTGAGTAATTTATATTGGTTTGATTTTAACTGAAAGGATGTATATAATTAGTTTGATTAGGGCTTATGCCCTAGACTGAAAAGTTTTACTGATTAACGGTAATAGTATGGATAATAAAGTTATGAGATTTGAAGAAAATATAAAGTTAAGTAAATCAAGTATGATGTGGATCTGGATGTGGTTGTGTATTCTGATCATATAGATATGATATAAGCAAGGAAATAAGTATTTGTATGTTTAAAAGAGAGCTTTAAGGAAGGAAATACAAGTAAAAGAGATGATAAAGAATGAGGTTCTGTACAAGTGAAGTTGATTATCAAAGTTATGAAGATGCGATAAGAGATGAGTATAAGTGATAGGAAAAGAGTATGTGAACATGAAAGAAAAGATATGATCTGTGTATAAGGAGATTTTGATTTTTGAAGGAATAAAGGGATAGGGAAAGTAAAAGATGGAGTTTAAAAGATCAAGTATGACAAGAGTTATATTGAGGGTATAAGTTATAAGTTTGATATTGAAATAGTATAATTTTCAATTCTTAGAGGAACGAGAATGGGTGTTATCAATTATGTATCATAATGTCGTTGGAAATTAATTGGGATTTGTCTAAGGAAATGAAGTAATTTAGCACTTTTTGGTTTTAAATGAATGATTAAAGAATTGGTTTATAGTGTAAAGCTATTAGAAAAGGATTGATTCATAATATTGAATAGTAAGGATCGAAGTATTGTCTATATGATGGGTGATATTATATGGACTTATAAGTATGAATGTAGATGAATAAGGAAATGAGTAAAAAGGTAAGTTACTAGAGGTAAACATGAAAGATTAAGTGAAAGAAGTAACATGGAAATATTAGAAAATGTGTGTAAGTAATGTACTTATTGATTTGTGCAGTGAAAATTCGAGGACGAATTTTCTTAAAGGAGGAGAGATTTGTAACATCCTCAATACTAGGTTAGTGACTAAAGTGAAATCTTTCAGAATTTGTTGGTCAAAGTAAATAAATTTAATAATTCAGGTACTTATATTATAAATTTTGTATAGGATTAAATATTAAATAAGGAATAATAGAAGGGAAAAATGGTCATTTGAGGAGGAAATGAATTAAAAATTGAGAGATGGATGAGATATACACACGTGTAGTGGAAAGGAAGAGAAAAGGTGAGTTCCTTATTAGTTGTTTATTTGTTGAATTTAAGGTTGTTTTATGATCCTTGGATGATATTTAAGCTTAATGAAAGCTTAAGTCATCTTAAAATCTAAGAATGATGGAGTTAGGAGAGATTAAAGATTAGGAGTTTTTAAATAAAATTTTGGAAAATAGTTAATAAGTGGAATTTGAAACTAAATTTGACTTGCCAATGGTTGAATTAAGAGATATGAAGTGATAAATTGAATTTAGAACAAGTAGAAAATTTGGTATGATTCTTGAATTCCATATGGAGGATGAGATTTTGAGGATAAAGATGTGTTAAATGTCTATGAATTTGTTTAAGTATGTATCCTTGAGTTAATAGTATTAAAGGAGCTAAGTTATAAAGGATTTGAGTTAGAATGAAGTAATTTTCAGGCTTAAAAAGTGATTTTGGGCAAGGGGTATCGGTATCGATACCTCAATAGTAAAATTAACAAAGGCATTCAAAGGGTATCGATACCTGGGAAGAATAGTATCGATATTTAGGGTACCAATACCTTCTTTGAACGAGAATTACATAATGCAATAGGGGTATCGATACCTAGGCATAGTAACGATACCTTAGTTAGGGGATATATCGATACCCTATAGGGGGTACCGATATCAACTTTAAAGAGAAAATGAATTTCACCTATCCATTAGTTTAAGAAATGAAAGATTAGAGTATGCCATTTGGAATATTGATATGTATATTATATGTATGATTGTGTAGATATTCATCGAGAGAAAAGTCCAGATCAGTCGACAAGTATCAGGCATCGAGGAAAAAGATAAGAGAACGGTATTGACTAGTGAGGCCAGGTGAGTGCATATTAGTTAGTATACGATGGTTAGGGGAAGTAAGACTTGCAACGAGTCTATTTTCTTTATTAGAATGCATGAACTCATAAATGTAAATATATGTTTATATGAGTGTATGTGTTATATGCATGTGTTACATGAATTGTATAAATATATGCTAGTGCAATAAGACATATGAACCGATATAAGTGATTTATGTGATTATATAAGTTACATTATATTGACATAAGGAATTATCTAAAAATGCGATATATGAACATAAGAGATTAAGTGACATGAGATATATGATAATGAGATATGAAATTCCATGAGAATGTTATATGACACATGTGATAAGAAGCCATGAGCTTATACGACTTTGTGATATGAATGTGAAAATTGATATGTGAAATGTCATAAATGATATTGCCCATATTACATGAGTAGAGAGCTAGGGGTATAGTTAGCATGCTAAGAGTCGAGGGTTCTACGTGGTCCTTCGGGATATATATGTAATTTTGTGGAACATATATGTGGTACTTCGATACACTTATTTGGTCCGTTGTATTATGTATATGGTTCTTAAGGAGTGATCCTTCGAGACATATATGATATGTGGTCATTCGGGACATAGTGGTCCTTCGGGACATAGTGGTCATTCGGGACAAATTCTAAGTGCCCCTAGTGGGAATTATACGAGCTGTGGTGACAACATAAGTGAACAACCTGAATGAACTCACATATCTTTAGTTCTCCAAAGTGTACATTGGCTAATAAAGAGATAATATAAATAAACTTAATATGATTGTTATATGTGATATAATAAACTTATATGATATGTTATAAGTAATGACATGAGAAATATAGTGAACTCTATAAGTATATATATATATATATGTAATGAGGTGGTGGACTATATGATTAATGAGAATTGAGAAAAAGTAGATAGTATATTAACTAGGAAACATATATATAAATAAGTATAAGAGTATATTAGATAAGCTGTGTAGGAAGGTTTATATGTTTAAATAGAATTGTGATTTAACCTTGTTAAATTCTTAAGTGATATGAAATTTAGTATAAGGATCTAAGAACCATATGAGAACATCAGGGGAATCATATAACAATAAGTTATGCAAATATATTTTTATGTAACAAAATTATGTGAAAAATGAATTAATAGAATATAAGAAATTAGTATACAAGAATATGATATAGAATATGTAACGAGAATTTATGGGTTAGATGTTAAATAGAAACGTATGGAAATATGAGATAAGATATGTGAAATTGTGAGCGAAATTATATGATTAGGAATTAGGTAAATAAACGACTTAAATGATAACAGTAGAATGTGATATAAGCTAAGCGGTGTAAAATTAAATGATTATAAGAATATGAAATAGTAAACACTCATATATGATATGATGATATTTGTGTATACATGTATTTATTTTATGAAAGTGGATGTGAGGCTGTATGATATGATAGCATGAAACATGCATTTATTGTTAGAAGTTATAGTTTATATTATATGTTTTATATGCCTCACTAAGTCATAGACTTAGTGTGTGAGTGTTTCACACGTAGGTTCCGGAAAGCGAGAAGAGAAACGAAGAGGAGCAAGACAGGTCAGATTCTTCTTTCCACATATCATATCAGAATTGTAGTTGAGTATATGTATTTGGTTATATAGAGTGTAGTTGGCATGTAGTCTAAAGATTTAATTTGTATAAGTTTTGATATGTTTTGTAAAACCAATTGATTTTAAATAAATGAAAAGTAATCATTTTCTTGAATTAGGAATTTAAATTTTGGTCATTGTGTAAAGAAAAATGTTTGAAAAGTCAATGTGACACCTCGGACTCGGATCTGGGTCGGATACGGGTTGGGGGTGTTACATGTACCTATTTTGCATTCTAAAATTTGAGCAATTTGGGAAACACTGGTAGTATCGATACTACCTAGAGAGTATCGATACTTCTCTTACCTTTGGTATCGGTACCACATGAACAATATCGATACTTTCATGTAGTATCGATACTGTAAGAACAGTATCGGTACTACGTACCCAGAAAACAATTTTGTGATCAAATTATAGTTTAATGGACTTTGAATTATTTTTCAAAACTTTGAACAAATTCAATCAAGTCCAAAAATATTTTGTCTTAATTTGTTATAACAAAACATTATTAAACATGGTTCAACATTATTTATATAGAACTTTATATTTCTTTTAGCTGTTTAAAATGAGATTTATACCAGCTTAATCTTATGAATTTTAACTATATCAACATATATTATTATTTTTTAATTAATTATTGGTATTCGATCCATCGATCGACTAATTCATATTGGATACTATAGAATCAAGGGCGACCTTATCATCCCAATTCGCTCCATTCACAAATGTCAGAATTCGAATCTATGACCTTACTTAAGGAATCTAGTGCATTATCATATTTGGCCAACTGGTTAATAAAAGTATACACCATGCATTAATAATCATATCAACGTCATCATCATAATTAAAAAATTTTATATATATATATATAATTTATATTAAATTTCAACATAATAAAAGGACTAAACTTAAAATTATACCGCTTAATTTTATATGCATCAACTAATTAGGGTGTAGCGTTAGATCGAGAAAAGTCGAGTCGAGAAAAAAATTTGAGTTATTCAAGTTGGTGAGTCTTATTTTTAACTCCAGTCTTATTTTATAACTCGAAGTTAACTTAAATTTTTTCGAGTCGAGTCGAATTTTTTAATTTTCGTTTAAAATTAATTATAAATGTTTATAATATTATGATATTATTTTATTCTAATTTAAATTATTTTTTTACAACAATATACAATGTAAATGTATGTTTCTTCATATTTTTTCATATGTAATATACATATATCATACAGAGTCAATGACTCAACTCAAATTTTAAAATCAATTCACTAATTTTTATAACTTTCGAGTTATTTGAGTTGTATTTTACAACTCGATTTGAACTTTAATTTTTTTAGTCAAATAGAGTTTATGAAAATCAATCTACTTATTACTAAAATTTTCTAGTTATTCTAGTTGTATTTTATAACTCAATTTAAATTTTACTTTTTTTTAATCGAGTTGAATTTATAAAATTATAATTTAAAATTAATTTGATTTAATTTAATTTGATCAAATAATTCAAATCAAATTAAATCAAAGAAATTAATAGAATGGATATACGGAAATGGTTTTGGCTACAATGATTAGAAAGAGTAGAGAAATTTCAAAAACAAATTGATTAAAAATTTTGAAAATCTTAAATGACAGATTGAAGGAAGAAAATAAATTAGTCAAATCAGGAAAGACAGGAGTGGGCGAGTGGCCATTGGCAAAGACAGCGGTTTGGAATTAGAAGGCATACTGGGTCGGGGTCCACTCGTTAACTCAAACTCACCTTGTCACTGTGAGCTAATAGCTAGTCTGTCATTCGACTCTGACGCTCTGTTCCTCTCTTTTTCTTCCATTTTAAGTCCCCACTTTCCCTTCAATCTTCATCCTCTCCCCGTTCTCTTTTCTTACGATTATCATCATCTCATATCCATGGCTCAGGATACCCAAAAGCCAGAATCTGCCGCCGCTGCACCGGCTGAGGTGGCTGTGGTGGTGGAGAAGCCTGAAGTTACTGGGAAGGAGCCACAGCCGTCACCTCCTGCTCCCGTTCCGGAGCCTGAGGTGCCCGAGAAGCCTGCAGCTGCTGTTGTAGTTGAAGAAGAAAAGGAAGAAGCTGTTGTTGAAGTTAATGAGAAGGCCAAGGTTGAAGAGAGTAAGATTACTGAATCGGATTCTTTCAAAGAAGAAACTAACGTTGTTGGTGAACTTCCCGAGGCTCAAAAGAGGGCTCTTGACGAGCTTAAACTGCTCATTCAAGAAGCGCTTAAGAAGCATGAATTCACTGCTAAAGAAGATGAAAAACCAGTAGCTGATAAAAAAATAGAAGAAGAAAAGAAAGAAGAAAAAGAGGAAGAGAAAACTACTGCAGCTGTTGAAATTTCAGAAGAGCCCAAGGTGGAAACTGAAGCACCCGCCGATGTTGAAGCCAAGGAAGAAGAGAAAACTCTTCCTCCACCAGCACCACCAGCTGAGGAGCTGACTGTCGAGACGGAGACCGTGGAAATCGAAGTGGTTGAAAAGGTGACAGCCGTAGACGATGATGGCGCCAAGACGGTGGAGGCAATCGAGGAATCTGTAGTAGCAGTTGCCATTCCTCCCGCAGAAACAAAGGAGGAGGCCGCCGTTGAAGCCGCTCCACAAAATGGGGAGACGAAAGAAGCTGAATCTACACCACCTCCGGCCGAGGAGGTGTCTATATGGGGAATTCCACTCTTGGCAGACGAGAAAAGCGATGTGATCTTGTTGAAATTCCTCAGGGCAAGAGATTTCAAGGTAAACGACGCATTCACCATGATAAAAAACACTGTCCGTTGGCGAAAAGAATTCGGGATCGATTCCTTGCTTGATGAAGATTTAGGAAATGAGCTAGACAAAGTAGTTTTCATGCACGGATTCGACAAAGAAGGTCACCCTGTCTGCTACAACGTGTATGGAGAATTCCAGGACAAGGAGATGTATCAAAATACTTTCTCTGATGAAGAGAAACGAACCAAGTTCTTGCGATGGAGGATTCAGTTCCTGGAAAAGAGCATTCGTAAACTTGACTTCACCCCTAATGGCATCAACACAATCGTTCAGGTGAACGATCTCAAGAACTCACCTGGACCAGCCAAAAAGGAGCTTAGACAAGCTACTAATCAAGCCCTCAACTTGCTGCAGGATAACTATCCCGAATTTGTAGCCAAACAAGTATGATTCAACTTCTCATATATATTTTGTAATCTCTTGCTAAAATTTGAATCAGCATCCATGATGGGTTTTTGATTTTGAAGGTGTTCATCAATGTTCCATGGTGGTACTTGGCTTTCAATAGGATGATCAGTCCTTTCCTGACTCAGAGAACCAAGAGCAAGTTTGTATGTGCAGGTCCATCCAAATCTGCAGAAACCCTCTTCAAGTAAGTGGATTTCCATCTTTTAATTTGCTTGTTTGATCTCATACATTGATATATTGCTCATTTCTTTCCATAAAAAAATAGATATATTGCTCCCGAACAAGTACCGGTTCAATATGGTGGACTGAGTAGAGAAGGTGAACAAGAGTTCACTGTGGTGGACGCCGTAACAGAGGTGACAATCAAGCCAGCAACCAAGCACACCATTGAATTCCCTATAACCGAGGTATGTTGATGACAACATTTGTGTAATTAGTAAAACACGAATTCAATATATGAAACTATATTTGCTTCTTGGATTTGCAGAAGTGTAATCTGGTTTGGGACCTCCGAGTTGTGGGATGGAATGTCAATTACGGAGCCGAATTCATGCCTACGGCAGAAGACGGGTACACAGTGATCGTGTCGAAAACGAGGAAAGTATCATCCGCCGATGAAACCGTGATTTCCGATGCCTTCAAAACCAGTGAGTCTGGAAAAGTGGTTCTCACCATTGATAATCAAACATCAAAGAAGAAGAAGCTTCTTTATCGATCCAAGACAGGCTTACTCTGATTGAAGACTTCAAAGGAGAATGTGTTTTGGATTTTGTTGTTATTGAAATTTTAATTTATAAATTTAGAGCCTTTGGGATTTATTTTTATATTTTTTTATTAGTTAATTGGGATTTGGTTTTTATTTGATAAAGATGGGGCGACAATGTGTGCAATGTGAAAAGAAAACTGTTTTGTTATTGTGGAACTTCATTTTGTTTCTATACTTTTTTTGGTATATTTTTTCCTATTTTGTCGATTGATCATTATTTATATATATTTTACATTTTCTTCTTTTAAAAGCAATGTAAAAATACGAAAAACGTGATTATTAAAATTTAAAATTCTAATTTATGTGAGAATCATTTAAATTTTATATGGGGTAAATTACAAATTTCATCACTAAATTTTATCTTTGAACTTTAAATGTTTTTAATTTCTTACTGAACTTAATATATTGAATTTTTTATCACTCAGTCGTTAAATAGTTAATGGTGATAAAACGATGTCTTTTTGAAAAAAAAATAAAATTTTAACCAAAACAACATCGTTTTGCTTCTATATAACGACCTATTTATAACGTCATTAATAAAAAATGATTGAATTACTAAAAAATTCTAATGTATTAAATTCAGTGAATGCATTAAAAAATTGAAAGTACAATGAATATAATATGAGAGAGAATAAAGTTCATTGAAGAATAATATAGTTTACGCTTTGTATATGATACATTGTAAGATATTAGAGATGCTAATGAATAGGTAAGGAATGGGTTTTGATGGACTTTGATTCTATAATTTATCTTTTATCTTATATATGATTTGATTTAGAAGTTATATTCTTTTTTCAAATCTGATTTGTCTTGATCTTAATTCAAATTTTAAAGAAAAAATATGATCTTATTGAATCAGATCAATTTATGTTATGTTAGATATCAAATCCGGAACATGAAAAATGAGAAAGTGAACTTATGTCCTTTAGATCATTACTTACTTAGGTCCATAAAATCAACTTGTAATACATAGTTGTAAGTTAAAAAGAGACGTGGAAAGGCGTAGTGTAAATGTTGATTGAAAGCGTGATTGGGAGGGAGGGGGCATCTTTGCATGTGGAAATACAAGAATTAGGTATGAAAGGTGAATTATTATGCGTTTGGCATCTTTCCATATCTCTGCTATAGGCGTTAGAATTAATCATCCAAACCCCCCCCCCCCCAATTAAGGCTTTCCATGGAATAAAATTAAATGACTCCTGACCCTTTGCAAACCTTTTCATTTTTTAAGGAATAATGTCAAAATTAATCCCAATAATTATTAAAATAATTATTTTGGCCCTTATGTTTTCGGAGAATTTTACCTTCGCCATTTCATTTTAGGGTAAATGCCCCTAACATTTGGCAGAAGAATCCCTTCAGTTCTTATTGTTTTTTTTTTAATATTTTGGCTCTCAAAATTTCATTTTAGGATAAAAGGCTTAAATTTTAGAGCGCATTAACCTTTTGTTAACTAATGGTTTACATCCACAGAGTGACCTTTTTGCCCTCAAAATGAAACATTGAGGGTCAAAATGTTCCAAAATAGGAGTCAAAATGACCATTTTGTTTAAGGCTGAGGGCTAATTTTGATGTTACACCTTTTTTAAATATTCTATAGTGGTTATAAGATAATATATTTTTAGAATATTTTTTAGTCATTCATAACACATCACACCCTATAAACGCAATTAATCAAACTCAAAAATCTCTAAAAAGAACATCGTTATTTTATTCCCACTAAATCGCTTAATAAATTCCCTTACAAATCCATTTTATAGTACAATTCCTTACTACTTGCATATTAGTATGTTACTATATATTTATATAATTATGATGTGTGATAATGAGATTAGGTGTATATTATCAAGCTCTGGCATTACTAATAATATCATATTATTAATTTAAGATAATATTTCTATTTAAATATATAAAATGTAAGATTAACTTCAATAATCTTAAATGCCATACATCAAACACCTTCTTAGCATGAATATATATTATAGACTATGGACAACTTTTATATATTCATATGAATTTTAATACATTAGTGTTGTATTATTTAAATATCAAAGTTTAGGTTTTATAAAGTTTGTATATATTAATTTTATTAGTATCATATTTATACAGTTATTAAATAAAATTTATCAATTCGAATAATTTTAATTTTTTTACTCAATCAAATATTAATCCTAATCTGAAATGATATATTTTCTTTCAAATCAAATTTAATATTTGCGCATCGCTGTCTCTGCCATTTATATGGGCCCCAATCCCGAGTGTGAATTGATTCTTCTTCTTCTTCTTTTTTCCCTCTTTTGGGAGACCGAGAATATTACAGTTGGGCTTGTAATGATTTCGTATTCCCCCACCACCTTATCATAGCTATGCTTTCTTTTCCACCTAAATACACCTGGGAATATTACAGTTATATTTTTATTCAGCAACGAAATTTGGGGATAGAATTTGGAGTATCAACTTAAAATTTTAAAAATTTCAGAGGTTTAAATTAAAATTTTAAAAAGTTTGAAGAATTTAGTTTACATTTTTCCCAAAAAAATAGGGTCTAACTATTTTTTTTTTTGAAATTCTAAGAGACTTAATGAAATTTTTTTAAAAACATGGGAGAGAGTTTAATTAAGAACATTTTAAAAAATTAAAGTTTAATCCGAATTTCTAAATATTTTGAGGGGATCAAATTAAATTTTTAAAATTTTTAAGGGTCTAAATTATAACTTTTAAAATTTTAAGGGGCCATAACCCCATTAGTCCCTCCTGCATTCCGCCCTGTTTTTATTAAATTTTAAAATTACACTTTTTTTTTAAGTAGGACTAATATTTTCATTAATTAAAAAATCATTATTGATGTCTTGCTAAACATGCCGAATAAATAGAGTAAAAGACAATCATTTATATTAAAAAGAAGAAAGATTTACTTTATCACTCATATTTAATAAAAGACACATTTGATAAAATGTATTTTTATTCTACGTAACATAAATAGGTTAAGGTGATTACACATCCGACTAAAAAAGCCTTTATAGTATCTAATTTTACATTTTCGTTAGTAGTTTAGGGTTAATGTTAGAGGTTTATTGACACAGGATTGATTAAGTGTGGATTATAATGAGTAGATTAAAATTTAGGATTAATAGATTAGAGTTTAAGATTTCTTATCAAAGCAAATTCTATATTACTTTTAAAATAATAAAATTTAAATTTTATTTTTAATTATTATCCACCAAAAGTAATTGAAATCCGTAAGATTCACAAAAACCAAACGCAATGCAATTACAAAATATTATTGTAAAAATATAAGCATAAACGTACATTGAAGAAATATAAATTAGCATTAGTTGAAACATATAAAAATAAAAATATTATAATATACACTACACATCGTTTTGGATGATCAAACAATCCTCTTAAATGCACGAACCAATTTACTTCAGTGGTTTAAGGAATCATTGATGTTCTTAGAGGTCATGGGTTTGAGCACTAGCGACTGCAAGGGTGATTGAACGTCCATTGTCAAATAATTGAAAGTATTTAGAACATTTACTATTTTATAATCATTTTTGCTTAATCGAAAAAAACAATCATCTTAAATATCAAGTCACATTTTCCACTGAAAATTACAAGTATATCTATAGAAGAAAGTTGTGGTCTCAAACGAGATGTTATTTTTAGATTTCTCTCGTATACAAGAATTATTTCATATTATGAAGATGTCATAACCTTTTGAATGTATTAAAGGAAATATCTTTAAAATGAACTTACAAAGAAAGATGGTGTGATTAAGAGTTTACGACTTCTAGAAACGACAATAAAATACAAAGAGGGTATCAATAATGGTTATGAAAAACATTAAAAATATTAGACTGGGAATTTTAATTTTCAGCAAATTAAATATTTTCAAATAAGGTCGATTTATTAAGTTTTAAAAAATCATTTATTATTTAAAACAAAAATTGTTTATGTGGTGATGTAATTATGGAGACAAATCATTGCTTACAGGAACAACGCAAACATTTTATCATAAAGTTTGTAACTTTTCACATTCAGGGTTTCTTATCTCAAACAACAATGAGATGTTTGCTTCCTAACAAGTAAACACCACATTCTTTATTTATTTTTGGGCATGAAAGAAGATTTTCATTTGACCATCATGCATGTTGGTTTTTTCCATGTATAAGAATCATATGATTTTGATAGTTTCATTTTCATACCTTTTTTTTTACTTAAAAATTATATTTTTTTAAAGTATGTGATGATTACAAGGTAGTTTATGTTTATAACTATTTAATGTTGACAACGTACATACATCCTACATACTCAAATGCTCAAACTTAGGCCAGTGGAGGAACTCAACATTAACTATTGGGGAGAACATTTTAAAAAAATGTATATATTAGTTAAAATATTTTACTATCTTCAACTGAAATTAAATTAGAAATTGAATATTTAATAACTTGATTGAAGTCCTTAACTCAAAGAAAATGAATAATCAAACAAAAAAAAATTACCTTGAAATGAAAAATAATAAAAGAGAATATATTTTCATTCATTTAAAAAATATTGTTGAGTTAATCGATTGACGGAATCGGCCAAGAGGGGGTGAATTGGCAATTAAAATTTTGTGGAAGCTTTTGCAGAAAATTGAAAGTAATTGCACAGCGATTTAGAGTGGTTCGACTTTATCAACCAAAGTCTACGTCCACTACCTTAGCTATCAACACTAAGGATTTTCCAACAAATTCACTAATTTGTTATTTCTTTTGAGGCCAAAGAGATAACCTTACAACTCCCTCAAGAATATATCCCAATTCTTGAGAACACTCTTTTCTCAAAGATAAGATAACAAATTTGCAGACTCACAAGAAAAACCTCACAAGGCAAATATGTTTGCACAATTCTATAACAAAGGAAGAACACTCAAGAATAAATACAATTGAGCACAATAAGTGTTCTTGAAAGCAAAATGAATATTGAATGAAAAATAGGCTTGAAATGCTCAAACTTGAGGTTTGATGCTTTCTCTTTGATTCTCTCTTGATTCTAGTTGCTTGATGTTTCTTGTTCTTGATCAATGGCTTCTAAGCTTGTTTAAATACACCTTGAATCACTTCTGAACGTTGGGGATGATTAGTGGAGTCAATAGAGCCGTTTAAGTTTGAAAACAATTAATAAAATTAGTTGGGAGCGTCAGTGCATCGATGCATACCCATGGTGCATCGGTGCATCAGTATAAAATTCAAATATTTTGACCGTTGGACCCTTAGTGCATCGATGCACTAAGAGTGCATCGATGCATCAAGTGCATTCGATGTTTCAAAATAGCCAGAGTGCATCGATGCATGACTAGTGCATCGATGCATCAAATGCATTCGATGTTTTCATAAAATCCTCAGTGCATCGGTGCATGGTATGTGCATCAATGCATGAAATGCATTCGATGTTCAATTTAATTCATGGTGCATCGATGCATGGATTGGTGCATCGGTGCATCACTCTGAAAAATTGATTTTAGGCTTGATTTTGGTTCAAAATACTTTGTGAAAATTGTTTCAAAAATATATTAAGTATAAAACAAAATTTTACACATTTAGTAAGGTTTGAAATTGATCTTAAAAGACTTGGAGTAATAATTTGATATTGATTAATTGAATCGAATATATTTAGAAAATCATTTGTAAAATCTTAAAATTCATTTAAACTAATTTGTTATATCGAAATACAAAAATGTTTTCAACAAACATAATAATAATAATAATACAAAAAATATGAACTTTTTTTTAATAAATGATAACTAAATTTTAAAGTATACACATTTTTTGGATAAATAAATTTAATAACTTATTATATACACTTTGTCGTAACGTCTCCCTGGGGATCCGTTAGACTTAAAAAATGGTTTCCGGTAAAGCGATGAAATTTTGGTTCGAAAACAATTTGACCTTGGAGTCGCCACCAACCTTTAAGTTAGGGAGGTTGAAAACCTTAAAAGAAGAAAAATGGCATGCGTTTTATCAAAGATTTGTTTTTAAGAGTTCGGGAGTCGGTTACGTGTGGGGAAGGGTTAGTACCCCACAACGCCCAAATTTTGGTACCTAAACGATTATATATTGTTTAAAGATTGAGAATTACAAACTCGAAAATATATTTAAATTACGATCATTTTATTCATTTGATTTTATTCAAAAAGTGTATATTTTCGGATAATCAATGCTCTTTATCTGAACAATCTTCGAGAAAGCACTTTCTTTACAGTTAGGAGACTTTCCCATAGATTCCCCTCACAAAAGGCATTATTTCGCAATTTTTCGCAAAGATAAAATTAAACAAACTAAAACAAAATAAAAGTGAAAAGAGTTGAAAAATAATTAAAATAAATAAACGTGAACAAAGAGAATTATCGAATACTACACAAACATTTATGCAAAAAATCCACGTAAAGACACATTCCCTTGTAGTTGGGAGATGACTTCGTAGATTTCCCTCACAATAAAATTTTCCCATTTTACACATTTTATAAAACAATGATAATTTATAATCAATAGAGTTAAGCATTTTTTGTGCCTTACATATGATACAAATGAATACATAACATAAAAATATATTCATACATAAGGGATTGACATAAATGCAAATGAATATTACAACCCAAAATATAATGATCAAAAAGTAAATATTTATAATTACAAGGACCAAAATGGAAAAACCACAACTTAAAGGACCAAAATAGTATAAATAGGATTTTAAAGGACTAAAATAGCAAAAATAGAATCTTAAAGGGCTAAATAGTTAAAACAAAAACTAAAAGGCTAAAAGAGTAATTACAAATAAATCAGAGCACAAATCGCAAATATTAAATAATACAAGCACCAAAAATATAAATAACCCACAAATAATATTTAGGACTAAAAATGAAATAAATAGAAACATAAAAGGCCAAACCAAAATTAAACCAAATGCCAATAGTGACTAAAATGAAATATTTAAAAATGTCATGTCTAAATTTGAATATTAACAAAAATAATACAACATATAATAACATGACCAAAATATAAATAATGAAGTATAAGTGTTCGGAATCAAAGAAAGTAAAACTTCATTACATTGCTTCAATATGATATTACAAAGCATGATGGACCTAAAGTGTAGTTAACTCACACGCCAAAATACAAACTGGTCCCCCTCGAAAATACGTCGTTTCGTGGGGGATATATAACCCTAAGCCTAAAGCTTTCTCATCTCACTTTTCTCATTTGTTTCTTTTCACAAAAACTAGAGAAATGAGGGATTCTCTCGACTCCCTCATCGGGGAGAGAGAAGTTGTCGTTCGCCGGTGGTGCGTCACGGCGGAGCACGGCGGCCCACAGTAGCCGGAGTGAGCAAAACACTCCCCGATTGCTCCTATCGTCACCCCCAACCTATATCCTAACCCCTCCGACCTAAAACCTCTCTTAGAGCCCTAGATATAGGAAAATATAAGGCTCTTTACCTTCGATGATGTGGCTTCCTCGAACTCCGGTGAGGCCACGGCTACAAGATCCGGGTGCAAGGTGAGTTTTCTACGTTCTTACTTCTCGGTTTGTTTTTTTTCTCAAAGGGTTTTCCTCCTTTTTTTCCTTTTCAAAAGCTTATCTCTATTTTCTCTCCCTCTATATTTTTCTCCCCCACCGAATGGTTTTGATATCTTCTCTCCTTTTTTATTTGCATGGATGGTTATTGATAGATTAGGATTTCCTCGGGATATCCTCTGTACTTTCTTTTTATTTTTATTGAGTTTTTCTGTTTTTCACTGCTGATGGAATATGGAGAGACCTTCAGTCATTGTAGGTGACAACATCAACGTCAGAGGTTATCGGCGAGGAGAGGCTCGGCTTGAGCAGCGACTGGAACTCACGAGCCTGAAGGAGCTGAAGCGTCGGCGGCGGCTGGCTGAATTTGCTAGGTTTTGAAACCTTAATTGGCTGGGTTGATTTTTAGGCTTGGACTGGGTCGAGTTTGGGTCGGGTATGCGACTCCAGCTGAGTTGGGTCTGGTTGGCCTTTGTTGGGCTTGTTTTGTGGGTTGTTGGGTGATTGTAATTAGGCCCATTTGGCCTGCAAAATGTAACACATAATAATAAATAATAATAATAATAATAATAATAATAATAATAATAAAAAACTCGAAAAAACCGGTGTCTACACACTTTTTAAGGACCAACTTAAGAATTTAATATATATAAATATATACCAAAAATAAGTTGGTCTAATGAGATTAGATATTAGACCCCTTAGCAAGGTCAAGGATTCAAATTCTTACATTTGTGAATGGAGCCAATTGGGTTAGAAGGATCACTCTCACCTCTAAAGTACTTGATTCAAATTAATCAATTAATAAATTATATATTAGTGATTATATCAAATATATATTGTATGTATATAAATATATATTATTATTATTTTAAAAAAATTGGGAGGCCATGACCTCCTCTGGTCATTTTCTCCTTCACTTAGGACAACAAGAACTAAGAAAAATTATATTCTCTTTAATCATCGTTTATTTTCGATGGTTTCATCGCTAATGTGATTTTAATGATCTATTGAAAAGATGAAATCAATCAATAGTGAGTGTGTAACAAGAAAGGCCAAAAGTAATTAATTAACCTAAAAGAATTCATTATGATAAAACTCTCATCATGATGGGAATGAAGCTATAAAATTGGGTTTTACCGTTGGGAAAGTTTCGATATTATTGAAGAAATTCTATAGTTGCAGACTGGATCCAATACATTGTGACAAATTCCAGCAGTGAATCCTATGCGAGCTAGCCAATAAAATGATGGAAGAATTAAATTGGATTTAATTATTAATTTTCACATTAAAAACGGACTAATAATTATAATTAGTGCAAAGAAAAATATTGTAACACAAAACCAGCCAGGTCCCTCACTCTACAAAACCTACCTTCTTTCTCTTTCCTGTTATGCTTATGAAAAAAATTAATTAAAGATGCTTAATTTCTAACCTTCAAATTTGGTTTGTAAAGTGGAAAGTTTTATAAGATGTATGAATCAAGTACAAATTATAAACTCTACTAAGCCGTAAGCTCTTTGTTGAGGTGATAAAGATCTCATCATTCAGCGGCAAAATTCGGATTTCATGGTGTCCGCCACTGCCTGAAGAGGTGGGAACCAAGGAGACTAAGGTAACATATAAATATTCTCAACTTAAAAGTCCAAAAATTAAATATCAAATAGAAATTATGAAACCTGAAAGATAACATAAACCAAACAATCCCTTGCGTTCTTACAAATCTACAAAGTGTGTAAAAGGTTCCAAATATAGACATGATTACACAGGAAAAATATACAGTGCACAACAACAGGGTAACTCAACATGACAAAGACCAAATTTCAAAACCATGAGCAATTTGCTGTCAGCCACTCCTCAAACAGGTGCAAAACAGTGTAAAATGAACAAGTGAATTGCACAAAATTTAGACAAGAATAAATTAAACCCTAGTACGAACGCGTACCCCTCAGCCGCAGAAGGGTTTAACATTAAACCTGTAGAGAAGCTTCTTCTTTTTCGAAGTCGGGTTGTCAACAGTAAGCAATACTTTGCCCAGTTCACTAACCTTGAAGCTTTGAGACACAACTGGTTCATCTTTTGGAGTCATCTTCGTCAGTTTTTGAATAATGACCGCATAGCTATCTTTAGCGTTAGGCACGAATTCGGCTCCATAGCTAACCTCCCAACCGACTACCCTGATTTCCCAGACAATAACACATTTCTGCAGTGCAAAGTTTTTCACATTGATATAAGTGGGACTGGACCTTACATTCATCATTGACACAAAACATAGATAAGTAGCATGAAGAAACAATAAAGTTCGAACCTCGAATATTGTTATTTCAACAGTTTGCTTTGTCCCCGGTTTCACCGTCATTTCAGTGGCCGGATCGGCATCGCTGAACTCGGGATTGCAATCGCAAGAATCCACACTCAAACCACCATATTGAACGGGCACTTGCTCAGGTGGTATGTATCTGTTTTACACATAATTTAATCCAGGATATTAACCACTAACAAGAACTATAGGTACTTGGAATAAGCACTTAGATAACTCGAATTACTCACTTAAAAAGTGTTTCAGTAGATTTTGCAGGCAGCGCAACGACGAACTTGCTCTTGGTTCTTTGAGTCATAAATGGACTAATCATTGTATAGAATGCAAGATACCACCAAGGAACATTAATAAATACCTAACAGAATATGAAACCCAAATCAATGCTTCTCCCAAGAATTTAATGGACGACAAAAATTTAACATTGTACTTGGAATAAGCACTTAGATAACTCGAATCACTCACTTAAAAAGGGTTTCAGTAGATTTTGCAGGCAGCGCAACGACGAACTTGCTCTTGGTTCTTTGAGTCATAAATGGACTAATCATTGTATAGAATGCAAGATACCACCAAGGAACATTAATAAATACCTAAACAGAATATGAAACCCAAATCAATGCTTCTCCCAAAGAATTTAATGGACGACAAAAATTTAACATTAGGGATATACAGATAGATACAGAACAAACCTGTTTTGCAACAAACTCTGGATAATTATCTTGGAGAACCTGAAGAGCCTGTTTTGTTGCCAATCTAAGCTCCTTTTTCCCAGGTCCAGGTGAATTTTTGAGGTCACTAACCTGGAAAATGGTGTTAACACCACCAGGACTAAAATCAAGCTTTCTTATACTCTTTTCCAATAGCTGAATTCGCCATCGCAGGAACTTCATTCGCTTTTCCTCATCGGAAAACGCTTTCTGGTATAGTTCTTTATTCTGAAACTCCCCGTAAACATTGTAACAAACAGGGTGACCTTCCTTATCTTTTCTATGCATGAACACAACTTTGTCCATATCATCACCAAGATCTTCATCCAAAAGATCATCGATTCCGAACCCTTTCCTCCACTGGATGGTGTTTTTTATCATTAGAAACGCATCTTTAGCTTTGAAATCCCTTGCTCTTAAGAACTTCATAAGGATGACATCGCTCCTATCATCTTTTAAAAGAGGAATACCCCAAATAGATACCTCTTTTGGTTCTTGTTTCTTTTCCCTTTCTGGGTTTTCTTCACTTTTGGATTCTGAATGGAAAAGGTTAGAGTCTATTGCTTCTTTAACAAGCTGCTTCAGTTCTTCCAAAGCTTTCCTTTCGAAATCAGATAGATCAGCTTCCTTATTGCTTTCCTCTTTGAAAGAACCCAGATTTTGAGGAGCCTTTTTCTCTTCAGCAACGGTAGCCACCTCTTCTGGAGCAGTAGTTGTAGTAGTCCTGCTCGCTGCAGTAGGTTCTGGTGGAGCTCCCTCCTCATATTTCTCCATCATCGCTGCCAACGATCCCGACTCCGTAACCACCTCCTGCTGCGGTGGAGTAGGTGGTTGCTGCAACTTGGATTCCGATATCACTACAGTTACCTCTGGTGGAGCTGGTGGAGCTGGTGGCGCTTCTTCCTTTGGTGTCTCTCTCACAGCAACTGGCTCAGATTCTGACTCCACTGCTTGCGTTGTTGGCGTTTGAGTTAGCTCCTCTTTTCCTGACCCTTTATCCGTTGAATCAGGTTCCAATGATATCGGTTCCTGTGGCGGCGGTGTCTGCTCTTCTTTTTCAGCTATAGTCGTTGAAACAGATTCGGTGACAGAAACAGACACAGCTGCTACATGGGATGGTAGGGAAGGGTCTTCTTTTACTAAAACATCAGGTGAATCCGTCTCGGTCACCTCCTGCGGGGTTGGGGGCAGCGCCGCCGCCACAGGTGTGTTCTGAGCTGGAGTTTCCTCGGCCATGTTTGGTTGTTTTTTTTGTATAAAAAAGTGAAAGTGTGGATGTGAAGCTGAAGTGAAGAAGCGAGAAGGTTCACAAGGACAAAGAAAAATATATGGGAAACGGAATCCTATGCTCTAATGTATAATCTAACAAAAATGCAGACATTGTATAATATAATTAATTTTATTTTATTTCTTGAAATTGTTAATATTGTATAATTGAAAAATGTAAATTTGAATGTGATCTAATTATTTAAATATACATTATTAAACTAATATATATTTATTATAAAAAATAAAAAATGTGTTTTGTTGACAATCATATGTTTTAAAACACGTTGATAAATAAACTTTTAACATACGTGATACTCTGATTAATAAATAAATAAAAAATACACGTAATCAATCACATTTTCAAGAGTTTAAAAAAATATTTATATAAAATAATATATTTTAAAAAATAAATTTATTTAGTATTTAAATATAAAAAATTTAATTTAACTTTTTAATTAATTACGAGTATATGATCTATTAATTGATTAATCCATATCATGTTTTAAAGAAGTTTTTTGGGGACGACTCTCCTCAAAATAAAAAAGGAACCTATCACTATGCCTCCATCAAACGCCACCCTCCTATATTTCAACACAAACGCTCATCATCCCATATTTCAACACAAAATACCCCCATCATCCTTTGTTTTCTGTAATAACAAAAGCATAATCACCCCACTTTGTAATATTTTATGTTAAAGTTATGTAAAAATTTGACTATAAAACCAAACAAAATTTATGAATAAGAGGGGGGATTCGAACATCAAAAAGAGTGAAACAATTGTAAGGCCTTTTGGATCTCGATTTTTTCCAGCAGAAATACAAAAGCATTTTAAAGGTTGTTTGTTTTTTTTTCTTTTTTTTCTCTTTGTTTCATTTTGAAATAACAAATAGAAATCATAAATAATGAGCATTTTACAGTAAAAAATAAGGAAGAAAATCTAATGATTACCCGGGGAAGGGAGTCTCACTGGGGTAGGGGTCGCTGATGTGGTCGATGGTGAGGGAGTCGAAGAGATTAGGTGTTCTAGGGGTTCAAAAGAGTTTTGCATGTTGTCTTTAGGTGTATATCTAGGTTTTTAGGAGGTAGGTTTTACGGTTTTTAGGGTGAGAGTGGTTGCTCCGCCGTCGAGGGTCGCCGGAATACGAGGCATACGAAAGGTCAAGCCATTTTCGAAGTGATCTAAGGTTTTTTCTTTGGGTTTTCGGTGTAAGGTTAGGTTTGAGAGAATAGATCATGGAAAAAGGATATTTTTAAATGGTTTAGGGGCTTCGACCACCGCCTGTGGTGGTCGGAGCGCCGGATGAAGCGGCGATGCTGGGGCTTCGACGATGTTCTCGCCCGAGGGGAGAGGGAAAGTTGAGAGCTTTTAGGTTTTTTAGGACTGGGGATAAAATGAAACAAAAAAAATTGAGAGAGTGTGTTTTATAGTGGGCTTTCGAGGGTTATTTCGCTTTAGGTCCCCTCAGTTTATTACGTGTTTTACATTATGGTCATGGGGGCTATTTTGGTTTTTTACCCTTTTTTTTACTTGTGTTATTTTTTATTGGGTGATTCTCTGTTTAATCCCTGATATTTCTCGTGTGTTTCGCATTCTAGTCATTAGTTATTTGTTTCTATTTTATTTTGAATTAAACTTTAAGTTTTAATTTATTTTAGTTCAACCCTGACATTTTTAATTTATTTTAATTCAGTCCTTATTAGTCTTAATTTAGCTTCTGAGTTTTAATTTCTTGTATTTTAGTCCCTGTTTATTTTATATTTAGTTACTTTCTTTTGATTTCTTGCAATTTAGTCCTTACATTTAAAGTTTATTATATTTAGATATTTGAATATTTTAATTTCCTTTATTATTTTAATTTTATTTTATTCAGTTTTAGTATTTATTTAATTTATTTTGTAATTTTATTTCTTAATTAGGGTTAAATGAAATTCTACTTGATTGCATTGTTTTTAAAACTTAAGGCATTATTCACTTATTAATGAGTAATAATATATCCTCCGCGATTGTGCTCAGGGGGTGGCTACTGGTAATTCCCAAAATAAGTCGACATCCTTTTCAAAACCATATCATGTTTTCTAAAAACGAGGCAATATTCGGTTATTTGGCACAATAGTTGATCTTCCGCATTTACGCTCGGAAGTGAACGCTATCTGCCATAATAAACGAATATCTTTTTCAAACTCTGCATCCATAATGATTTTCAATTTAAATAAAGATTGAACTCAAAATTTCCGATTTTAAATATAGGGTAATTAACTAGGTACCAATTTTTAGGCGATTGTGAGGGTGTTAATCCTTCCCCACGCGTAACCGACTCCTGAATCTGATTTCTGGATTTTTGTAGACCCCAAAACTCAGTATTTTAATAAAAATAAAATGTTTTATTAAAATCACCCGATTTTTATGGTGTTCCAATCTCACCTTAAATGATTGGTGGTGACTCCTCATATTTCGAAAAGATTTTCAAAAGAAAAACCCCGAGTCGGTATCTTTTTCCCCTGCCCGAGCGAAAAACGATGTTGACAGCTTGGCGACTCCGCTGAGGACTTCTGTTTTTAAAAAATTGAGAGTCGAGCCACAAGTTGGTTACCCTATATTTATTATTTGGAAATTACGAGTTCAGCCTTGTTTAATTTATGGTTCATTATGTTATTTCAAAAAGAAAAAAAAAAGATTTTCTCTCTGATTAATGCTTACAATTTTATGAATATTTAGGATTATTTCATATGATAGCTCTAAACTCAAGCTCAAACCCGGTTTACTTAAGTAGAAAGAAACGTCACACCTCACGAGGAGCATTGGACTTCCTTGTGTGGGTCTGACAAAGTATCTCTAGAAAGCACCCTGAGTTGCCTATCCAGATATCAGATCTGAGTTACTCTTTTAGCGGTGTGATCCCCTGAGCTGAACCCGATTCGCAAGTTTGTAATGGGCCAGAATCGGGAGCAACCTTAGCATGTTGTAAAAATGGCTTGGGAACCCTTTGCTAGAACCTAGTCTCATATAAAGAATTTAGTAAGCTTAACACGCTAGTGCCATATGGATAACCTAGGAGAACTAGAACACATATAGTTAGGATTATTAATTTTCTTTGTATGCCTTTTTTTCAGTCTCAACTTTGAGTCATATTTATTTATTTTTACTAAGATTACATTTTTGGACTAATCATTTCAACTAACTTGATTAATTTTGTTTTATTTCTACTAACATTGGTTTCCTTTTGTCTGCTCTTATTGCATTTTTGCATGAACATGGCATATCATTCAAAGGTATTGATCCTTAAATAATTGATCATTTAGAAGGTTCTTGAAAAACAATGCCACATCAATGCCTTTCTCTGGGATCGGTAGGATTTTGAAGATGCTCCACGTAGATCGAGTAGCTAGAAGGAGTCTACCTACCAAGAAGACGAGCTAGACACCTGTCTGCTGAGGTAAAAAGTTGGACTCTAGATGATTCGACGCTGAAACCAACAATTGAAGATCACGAACCAGCTTGAAATATTTTTGGAATTAGTAGATCGAGTAGCGTCAAGGTAAAGTATACCTACTGAGAAGTTGAATATATACCTGCTGAGGTAAAACATTAGACTCGAGACGATTCGACGCTGAAGTCAACATTTGAAGATCATAAACCAGCTCGAAAGATCTCTAGAAGTATAAGATGAAGTAGAAGCTTTGAAGATGATGCAGTTTCCAGATGCTCACAGGAGTTAGGCGGCATACAGATGGACCAGATTTTTACTTCCCTAGTGTACCGAGACATTGTCGGTTTTTCAAGAATTGTTCTAGGAACATTTATTTTTGGGATCAATCCCAAGCTGCATTTGCATCTCACTTTTTGCACACCCATTTTGCATTTGTATGTGCATCTTTGCATTAGTATATACATATTGTACATTACATGGTATACACTGCGTCTCAATCATAGATCCCGAAGGTAACTCGCGGAGAATCTTGTGATAAAAGTTTTAAGGTGAGATGAAGTTGCCCTACTCGTACCAAGAAAGAATTGAAAGTTATGGACATGATGTTAGCACCATCAAGGCACCTTACTGAGAATTGTTGGGCATTGAAACACAAGGTTCATAATTTAATCAATTAAGGGGCATGGACATTCGATGAATAATGGGGCATTTTGATGCAAACCGAGAAAAATCATTGTAACCGCTAAAAACTTTTGAAGCACTCACATATTGTCTTGTTTGAATTTCTTTTCTTTATATTTTTATTTGTATATTGATAATCGAACATTTTAAGTAAAATTCTACCTTCTGAGGTTATGAGCAATGAATAATTTTCAGACTCGAAATTCTTTAAATATCCACTAGATTAAAAGCTCTTTTAAGAATCAGTTATAGATCTTTGAAAAAATGACAAAATTGAAAACTGATAAAACAAGGACCCTCAACCTTACCACAAATGATACATTCGAACCCCATACCCTTCTCTTACAAGGACCACTTTAGCCTTCTCTCATAAGGAAATGATCAAAAGGCAAGGCATTCAGGTATGAATAGGAGCGGACAACATGAGGCATCTCTTGTGTATGATATTGCAAAATTGCCTAGACTACACTTCTGTTGAAGACGCTCAGTGATGATACTAATCTTCACAAATGGAATAGTGGAATAGATGAATTTAGTTTAGGTCAGTTGTTTGGGAACTGAACTCTAAATATGAGATTTCCTGAGAATCAATGACACATAGACTATAACATGGTTCTTCTTGACAAGCTTAAGAATTTTAATCTGAATGCTCAAAAAGCTAATAAATTATTACTATAGATTATACAATAAAGCTGAGTTATTCCGCTAAAGCAATTGGTTATAGATGCAACTCAAAAGCCCTGGCTTTATGAATAGATTGCATTTGAACCATGACATTATTCAGATACTCGGCAGTTCAGTGTTTGCTCCACTGTAATTGTCAAGTCAAAGATCTTGTGATGAGATGAACCCTTCAGCTAGCCCAATGAGGGCGATTATAAGGTATATGCAATAAAGCTGAATTCAGCTAGCCGACAATGAAAAATTAAATCAAATTGATCTAATAATGAGTTTCAAAGAAAATGGACTAAGGGAATCAGGGAACACTTGTTATAGTCAACCTCACACAAGCACGTAGGAATTTTATGTTTAGACTGTTGTCCCTGCACTACTTTTGTTAAAAGAAGTCTATGAAGCTTGAACAAATGAAAGATTTAGACAACCGAAACAAAAGTGTTCTAGAAAGTCTAATGATTGATTATGTTGGTTGCGTCATTTTGTCCGCATCCGATTAAAATGCAAGCCAAAGAAGAGGGGCATGTCGTAAGGTTCACAAGGACCGAAAAAGAAATTACATTTCGATGACTAAAACCTTAGAAACTTTAAGGAGCTAACCTGAAACCATCCCATCAATTTTGACATTTGTCAAAGATGTATAACTTTGAAAGATTAAAAGAGCTGTTGATTCTCTTGATATTTACTGAACTCATGTTCCGAGATTTGCTTCAATTGTGAGCCTAAAAGAATGACGTTTTCTTAAACGAACTTTCCATATTTTGAAAAATAAAAGGAAAGAAAACATTTTCAAATAGAACAATCTCTCTAGAGAGTTTAGCCTGGAAATTGGCAGAGGTCCCTCAGACCTAAAAGCTCATAATCAAAAATTGGGGCAAAGAATTTGAATGTTAGGGTGCCAGAAAAGCAGATGTTTGCAAAGAAATGCGATGGTACACCCTGGTGTGAGAGAAGAATGAAGACGAACAGATCAAGAAGAAACCAAGATTGCTTGAGCACATTTTCACTGCTATTAATCAAGAAGAACATGCATTATACATACATGAATTTACATATTTGCATCAAACATCCATCATTAGGATAGTTACATCCAGATACATTTTACAGATCTTTCAGGAGAATATAAGATTAAAAGACAACAAGACGTCCTCAACAAGTGGGAACAATCATCTTAATATTCAACATTTACAATATAAATTTTTTCTCGCTTGAGACAATCTCATTTAATACTGAGGATTTGTCTCACTTGAGATTGTTTTTTTAAAATAGACTTTGTCTCACTTGAGACAGTTTTTACTCGAAACAAGAAGATTTATTTCACTTAAGATTGTTTTTCTTAAAACAAGATTTGTCTCGCTTGAGACAGTTTTTACGCGAAACAAGAAGATTTATTTCACTCTAGATTGTTTTTCTTAAAACAAGATTTGTCACGCTTGAGACGGTTTTTACTCGAAAGAAGACATTTCATTTCACTCAAGATTGTTTTTAAAGAAGATTTTATCTGCTTGAGATAGTTTTCCTCGAAACATAAGATTTTATCTCGCTTGAGATAGTTTCCCTCAAAACATAAGATTTTATCTCGCTTGAGATAGTTTTCCTGGAAACATAATATTTTGTCTCGCTTGAGATAGTTTCCCTTGAAATAGAAGATTTTATCTCGCTTGAGATAGTTTCTCTCGAAACAGAATATTTTTATCTCGCTTGAGATAGTTTCCCTCGAAACAGAAGATTTTATCTCGCTTGAGATAGTTTCCCTCGAAACAGAATATTTTGTCTCGCTTGCGATAGTTTCGCTCGAAACAAAAGATTTAAAGAAACTAAGCTTGATTTTCAAGGGTTTCTCGATGAGTAAGTCCTTCGGGCCATCAGTAAGTCTTTCGAGCATGATGCTTAAATCCTTCGGGTTATCTATAAGTCTTTCGGGCAAGATAATAAGACCTTCGGGCAATCCATAAGACCTTCGGGCAGGATATTTTTAACATTTTCGGTACTCAATTCATCACATATGGAGTTGAATCAGCAACACCTCACTTGAGGAACCAACATTGCGAGTAGAGAATTTGTAATGAAAAGCTTGTTCAACCTTTTGCTCGATTTACAACACTTCGAATCAACAACACATCACTCGAGGGATCAACATTTCCAATGGAAATATCAAGATGAGAAGAACCCATAACCAGAAAAACTGAAGATGAAGACTCAACTAAGAGAACAAAGCAAAGATGATATCATTTGCAGCAAGGACTCGATAAATTTCGCAGAAAAAGAAGAATCGACATTCCCACCAAAGAGTTTACAGCGTGATAATAAGGGACCAAACAGATAAAAATTGGTGTTTTACGTCTTTGCTCTATTCCCGTTTCATAGAAACAAACAAAAGGGGGCAACTGTAATCACCAATTTTCAAAAGTCAAAAAGAAAGCCTACCACTACCATGCCCCTATTAAACCCCACCATCCCACATTTCAACACCAATGCCCATCATCCCATATTCAACACCAAATACCCCCACCATCCTTTGTTTCCCGCAATAACAAAAGCATAACCACCCTACTTTGTAAAATTTTATGTTAAAATTATATAAAAGTTTGGCTATAAAACCAAACAAAAGTTATGAACAAGAGGGGGGATTCGAACAACAAAAAGAGTGAAACAATTGTAAGGCCTTTTGGCTCTCGGTTTTTTCTAGTAGAAATACAAAAGCATTTTAAAGGTTGTTTGTTTTTTTTCATTTTTTTCTCTTTGTTTCATTTCGAAATAACAAATAGAAATCATAAATAATGATCATTTTATAGAAAAAAAATAAGGAATAAGATCCAGTGATACACGAGGAAGGGAGTCTCACCAGGGTAGGGGTCGCCGATGTAGGTCGATGGTGAGGGAGTTGAATAGATTAGGAGTTCTAGGGGTTCAAAAGAGTTTTGCATGTTGACTTTAGGTGTAGATCTAGGTTTTTAGGAGGTAGGTTTTGCGGTTTTTGGGGTGAGAGTGGTTGCTCCGCCGTCGAGGGTCACCGGAATACGAGGCATACGAAAGGTTAAGCTATTTTCGAAGTGATCTAAGGTTTTTTTTTTTTGGGTTTTCGATGTAAGGTTGGGTTTGAGAGAATAGATCTGTGGAAAAAGGATATTTTTTGGATGATTTAAGGGCTCTGACCACCGCGTGTGGTGGCCGGAGCGCCGGCTGAAGCGACGTTGCTGAGGCTTCGGCGATGTTCTCGCCCGATGAGGGAGAGGGAAAATTGAGAGCTTTTAGGCTTTTTTAGGGTTGGGGATAAAATGAAACAAAAAAAGGTGAAAGTGTGTTTTATAGTGGGCTTTCGAGGGTTATTTTGCTTTATGTCCCCTCAGTTTATTTCGTGTTTTGCATTATGGTCCTGGAGGGCCATTTTGGTTGTTTACCCTTTTTTTACTTTGTTATTATTTATATTGGGTGATTCTCTGTTTAATCTCTGATATTTCTCGCGTGTTTTTCATTCTAGTCATTAGTTATTTGTTTCTATTTTATTTTGAATTAAACTTTAAGTTTTAATTTATTTTAGTCTGACCCTGACATTTTTAATTTATTTTAATTCAGTCCTTATTAGTCTTAATTTAGCTTCTGAGTTTTAATTTCTTGTATTTTGGTTCCTGTTTATTTTTATTTAGTTACTTTCTTTTTATTTCTTACAATTTAGTCCTTACATTTAAAGTTTATTATATTTAGATCCTTGAATAATTTAATTTCCTTTATTATTTGTAATTTTTATTTTATTCAATTTTATTATTTATTTAATTTATTTTGTAATTTTATTTCTTAATTAGGATTAAATGAAATTTTGCTTGATTGCATTATTTTTAAAACTTAAGGTACTATTCACTTATTACAGAGGTAATAGTATATCCTCCACGATTGTGCTCAGGAGGTGACTACTAGTAATTCCCTAAATAAGTCGACATCTTTTTCAAAATCACATCATGTTTTCTAAAAACGAGGCAATATTCGGTTATTAGGCACAATAGTTGATCTTCCGCATTTACGCTCGGAAGTGAATGCTATCGGCCATAATAAACGAATACCCTTTTCAAACTCTGCATCCTTAATGATTTTAAAGTTAAATAAAGATTGAACTCAAAATTTCCGATTTTAAATATAGGGTAATCAACTAGGTACCAATTTTTGGGCGCTTTGTGGGGGTGCTAATCCTTCTCCACGCGTAACCGACTTCCGAACCTGATTTCTGGATTTTCATAGACGCCAAAACTCGGTATTTTGATAAAACTAAAATGTTTTATTAAAATCATCCTATTTTTATGGTGTTTCAATCACACCTTAAATGATTGGTGGCGACTCATCACATTTCGAAACAATTTTCAAAAGAAAAACCCTGAGTCGATATCTTTTTTCCCTGCCCTGGCGAAAAAAAAGTGTCGACATAACCTAATTTGTTTAATTTGTAAACGCTAGGATTTGAATACTTGCCATCACTTAAGGAATATATGGTCTCATCCCACTGACAAACTAATTGTTGGTAATGTGTTTGGTGTTCATTTTTTTATAGAAGTTACTGATTTTATTAAAAAAATAAAAAATATCCAAATTACAATGAAGGTTTACAACCACAACCGTAAATTAAACATATAATCAACATATTTTCTTAAACACAAGAAACTAACCACTTAAGATCACATAAGGACCATATAAGGAAAAAGTTAAAAAACCTAACCAAATAAACTTGAACAAAAAATATATACGAACAGATCTTACTGTATCGACAAACAAACCACAAAAGGGATGAAACTATTGAAAGACTATCGACAAATTATAAATCAGATTTGAGTGACGTGAAAATACTATCTACGAAGGCAAATCCGTATCCAAATCTAATATGAGGGTCTAAAGTAGGAAAAATCAGTATGGTAACAAATAAACGTCATCTTGATCAGTCATGATAATACCAAATCTAACCCTAAACAAAGAATAAATAGAAACGACCAAATGACCAAAATCATGTTATTAAAGTAGAAAAAAACGTGACATAAAGATAAAAAAAAAACATACCATAAAGATATAATTATTAAAAAAAAAAATAAAAAAAATAAAAATATAATTTAATAAATAAAATAAATATCAACGATAGAGCGATTAACATCAAAATTGATATTACATCAATCATAAAAATAAGAAGAAAAGAGAATAAAGTATAAAGATTTTTTTAAGAAATGATTAGACAATATTATAATACAGAAAGTGTTTGTCGAGAATGACTGAACAAAATTAAAAGACAAAAATTTTCCGTTAAAAATAATTAGATAAAATTAAAGTACACATTTAAAGTACATAAATCATTTTCATAATAGTGTAATGAATTATTCGAGACGACTCAGGCCCAGCTCGATTGAGTTTTGATAAATGTTTTCGAATGTTTTTTTTATCATAACTAGGCTCGTCCATGGACATTTGTAGCCCAATGTTAGATTCGAAGGCTCAGACTTCAACAGCCCAAGGTATGTAACCCTAGACCCGAAAAGGTGAGACAAGACGAAGCAAAAGGAGGAATAAAACAACAATAACAGCAAAAATAATAGAAAAAGGAAAATAAAAAAGAGAAAATAACCTCAGTGACCAAAAATCCTAGATAATATACGATTTTGACCAACTTTTTTTGGATTTGCGAAAATGACCAACAAAATCACAATGTGATCTCTAATTCGCATTGCGATCTCCACTATCGCAAATTCGCGTTGCATTTCGCGTTGCGATAGTTGAAAATCGCGTTGCGCTTTTCCATTTCGCGTTGCGATTTTCCATTTCGCGTTGCGATTTTCCATTTCGCGTTGCGATAGTTGAAAATCGCGTTGGGATTTTCCATTTCGCGTTGCGATAGTCTACAGTTGTCGTTGCGATTTTCCAAATTCGTTACGAAAATTCGTTGTGATAGTTAAAAAAAAGATTTTGTTTCTTAAGAATTTTCTCTAAAAAGATAGTATCCGCGCGGACGTGTCGAAGACACGTATGACCACGACCACGACCACGACCACGAGACGAGACGGACTGTGGCGGCGGCGGCGCGCGAGAGTCCCCCTTGTTCTCTATCACTCAACAAGGAAGTGGGAAAGCCAAGACTTAAATACCATTCCCAATAGTGTTTCCAATACTATGTGGGATTGAGCATTACCAATACTTGTTTCCAATACAATGTGATTATTCAGGAAACAATTAATAATCATGCACCTTAAAACAACTGAATCAACAACCAATTGCATTAGTATTATACGATTAAATATGTCATAATTAAAAGTCAATCTACAATCAATCGCGATTATTGCAATTTTAAGCAAAACATTCAAAAATAATATCACTATTTAAGGCTCAATCCCACATAGTATTGGGAACAAGTGTTGGTAATGCTCAAATCCCACATAGTATTGGAAACACTATTGGGAATGGTATTTAAGGCTAGGCTTTCCCACTTTCTTGTTGAGTGATAGAGAACAAGGGAGACTCTCTCGCGCCGCCGCCGCCGCCGTCCGTCTCGTCTCGTGGTCGGGGTCGGGGTCGGGGTCGGGGTCGGGGTCGTGGTCGTGGTCGGGCTGGTGCTTTTGGCGGCCTCCTATTCTTCAGTTTGTATCCTTTTCTCCATATTTTGTCAATTCATTTTTTTCTTTTAAGATATTGGTTTTGAAGCATTCGATCGGTGAACTGTTGAAACGATTTGTACATAATTTGTAGAACTTAATATTTTCAAGTTAAAGATTGAACTATATGATGGGTTTTACGGTCTGTAGTTGTTAACCATTGCAGATTGGCCTGAGATTTTTTCTTCTGGTCGCCAGCATATTTCCATTTTTATTATATATATTTTTGTACCGATCAGATGTGATGCCTCTATATAATAGTGCCAGAATTGTGATGATGATGTAATGTCTGTTTAGAATGCCAAAACTATTATCATTGTTTTATTATCTGCACATCAATATCCATGCAGGAGCCAATGTTTAAGATCATTTGGCTTCCTTATGGAGCTATGTATAGGTAACTATACCATAACACATTACTATGTTACGGGGACTCGTGTGAGTGTTGAATACGGGAATCTGTTCTACACGGATATGTTCAATTGTTGCTAAGTTTTTCTAAATTTTTATGTTTTGGAGGTGCTTGGAGGATCATATTCCCATGCCCATGTCTAAATTTTAGTCAGGCATGAATGTCGCACAGTACTTCAAGAAACATAGACATGTGATTCTTTTAAGATATTCAAGCAGTGCTTACGTCCCTGTATGATTGATTTACCTACATATATTCCAGCACCAGAACTAGCTCCTTTCTCCATTGCTCTAGTTTGCGCATGATTCCCAAAAAAATTGATGCAGAGGATGGAATGCAAAGTGGTTTTAATTTTATGTCTCATAAACACATTCCTCTCTTGTAGGTTAACAACCGAGTTTAAACTTCTCCATCGTTCCTACTGAGTAAAGCTGAAACAGTTAAAGCTATTATGCATCTTGCCTTAGTGGATATTCATGTAGGCAGTAGACCGTATTCTTCAGCTTTGAATCGCATTGAATTTTTTATAGTAGCCTTCTATCCAAGCATTATTATTTCCGTGCCTTCCATTTCTGTGATTTTCTTCTTTCTTTTCTTCCTCCCTTGAATTCATAATTTTTATGCATTTTGATTTTTCATAGCAGGGAATCCAGTGACTCGATGGGTATCGGTAGCTTTAGGTGGTGGGATTGGAATTGGATCTGCATACACAGAATGTTCTCGTATTTTTGATGGATACGATGCTCCTGCTTCCCAGGTAGGAGTTTTGTTTTTCTCTGCTAATACTTTAATATTTTGAACCACTGCTTTTTCTAGGTTGTCAATTCATATTTTAGTTACTTTTACTGCTAATCCTTTGTTATACAAATGTTAAATTCTTGTTCGACCTGTTACAAGTCATCTAAAGGTGTTAAATGGGCAGATTTGCATCTACTTCAACACCAACAACCAACCAATCATATGGGTGATAGTTTGAGTGGACACGTTGGATAAAATTTAGGTGCTGGGATTGGAATTGGAAATGTTAAGTAAATTTTGTCATATGATAATTTCTTGTAACCAATAATATAATTAAAAATTGTTGAATTGAGTGATAGTTTGAGTGGACACGTTGGATAAAATTTAGGCACATCTCAATTAGTGAACCAAAACTACTATCATTGAACTTGGCTTGCATTTTATCGGAACTTATTTTCAATCATAGGAATTGTCAAAGGCTATCTCTTAGGTTGAAATACTGTGCACTTTTGCTGTTTGTGTCGAGTCCTTTTGGTTTGCATCTTGCATATAGGCATTAGCTTAGAAAAGGGTCAGGAAATTATCCTTATGCCAATTCCTGACCGATTATTATACCATGCCATTGATTAAGACATTGAGTAGTATAGGGTGCTCTCTTTCTTGTCTCTCTCTTTGCCTTCTTTTTATTGCATTCCAACAAATACGTTAGCCATTGTCTGGTGTATGTTTTATCATCTTATCTATCTTTAGCAACAGTGGTTGACTGAAACAACCATTCTATATTCTTAAACAATTGACAGGTCAGTCATGATACTCCAAAAAGATTGGAATTTCACAGAATATTTAAAAGCTGGCCAAATTAATGAGACGAACTCATAGAATCTTGAACTTTTTTGAAAGAATTTATTGGAAAAGCTTTCCACATTTTGAGATCTGCTGTACGCACAGGAGAGAAATTAGCGTTGCTGCCTGAGCTAGGGATGTGCATTTGGTCTGTTCAATTTCTATATATCAATAACCGAATAAACCAAACTGACTATTGCCAAAAATCAGATTTCTTCTTAACCAAACTGAAATAAACAAATAAACTGAATTGATAATGTTTTATTTTTACTTTTTCCTATTTCTATGATTTATTTATAAAATAACAAAATTCAATTATAAAATAGAACATTTATATGCAGTTATTTAAAATTTTGTATTGAGTTATTACATATTTGGGTATTTAATTTCATATTTTGATTAAATTAATTAAACATATACAAGCAATTTATTGTTTAAAAAATCGTGTTCGGTTTAATCTGTTTATTCAGTTTAGATTTTCAAAACCAACATCCAAACTGAATAAACAAACTAAATAAACTGTAGAATTTCGGTTAACTTGGTTTAACTAACTATTTGCTTACCTTTAGCCTGAGCAAGTAAAGTTCTCAGGTTACAATGGCTAGCTGGTTCTTTGCCATTCGGTCTCTTGGATGATTTTGTACAGCCTTGGCAGTTTAAACACTATTTATTTCTTGATAGATGTACTAAAATTTTACACTTCACTAGCATTCTATCAACTTCGACTATTTCTCAGAAATCAGTGTGCGACACTGTGACTGATGTTTGTCAAAACTATTTTGTATATCAGTCGTCTTGATATGTGTTTCAAAAATCTCTGCAAGAAACTTCATTTTGTTCTGTTTATGTTTCCAGGATGGGAAGCAGTGAGTTGAAGTTGTTGAAGTTCCCCTAAGTTTACAGGTTTGAATTCAGATTTTTTCATAAGCTGATATTGTTTGTCGTTTCCCCAGCAATGTCTTTTGAATTTTAGTACAAACATTGTTGTTGGTGGGTCAACAATTGACATGATGCACCGGAAATTTGGCATGACTCCAGTTGTCTTTTGCTCTGTAATTCTATCATGAGTAATAACACAAATTTGGAGAATGTAATAATTCCTTCAGTTGGAGGCTTGAATTTTGTGTGATTGTTACGATTTGAATTTGTTATATCTGTTGAGTGCCAATATGGAGTTACATTTAAGCTGCCTCATAGCGTGGGAAAGTCATGGCCTTGTGTAGGTTATATTTTGAATCTCTATCATATATATATTTCTTCACCCATCCCTCTATTTTCTGCTTTCTCATTTGCTGGGACTACTACATGAAGAGTGAAACGAAGTTTTGATCTTGGTACAATACAAAAGGTTGTTGAAAATCTTGATTAGCTTATGTTTGTGAATCGCAAGGGGAAGAGGGAGAGGAGAAGCCTGCCTTCCAAATTTCTTTAATTTGAATAGGTTCATCGAAATGCAAGTTTTAGATGGTTGCAGATTAATGCAATTAATCCTCCAAAAACCACACCGTTCTGTTCTGTTTAGTTGTTGCTCAAACAGAAAATTTCCTCCCATTTCATTCTCATTGAACCTAAAGATAATCGTATACCCATGTCCTGAGTTCGTGCAAAATAGTGCAAGCTGACAATGAACACCGAAAACAAATGAGGTCAGTTTTCTTTGCATTTGTAAGAAGCTAAGAGCAAGTCTTTACATTTTTAGGTCTAATTAACCAAGTGAAATGAAAAGAACAAAAAGATGGTTTCAAAGCAACTGTCTATAGCAGTTGACATTGTGCTTACCGTGTTATCCCTTCTTCGCTGAATGCTCATTTGGCCTATTTAGGTTGGGATCAAACCAAACCAATTTTTACCAAACCTAAACTAGGTTGCTTTGGAGCTTCTATCTGAGTTGGGATGCTTAGGCTCTGAAAGGAAAGCGTCCCAATCTATCCTGTCTTTGATGAACACCATACATCATATATAGAAAACCAAAAACTCCAAACTGTATTGATGTTTGTGCTAGTATTATTTCATCTTCTGTTTTTCTTACTAATGATCTTTGTATAAGTTGGCTTTGGGGATTATGTTTGCCCAGTATTATGCTGTTTCTGGTTTTTTTTTCCAGTGTGAAACTCTGCAGGTCTTCCTCTACTTTATTTCAATATTGGAATAAATCTGTATTTATCCCCAAAAGAATAAAAACTCGGGATGAACCATTTTAGAGAGTTGCAGGTGGAAAATGGGGATATAGTTTTTAATTTCTTTTCAGAAAATCAAATAGCTTCTGTGAATCTGTTTATTGCTGACTATTTGACAATGAAAGCTCAAACACTCTTGCAGTTTCTAGTGCTTTTACTTGAGACTTCTAGAGATAATATCCATTCATTTAGCCATTGAGGTAGTTTTGTTCGTGCAAATGCTCCACCACGAATTGATTTCTAGGAAAGCTTGTTGACGTTAAAATTTCGCAATACCATGTTTTGAGGACAAATAAATTGGTTGAAGTAATGTCATTGTCAAAATAAACTGATGTAAATGGAATCCAAAGTTTTCCTTCCGATTAATGCAAAAACTGGGCATTTTCTGAGGAAAAATATGACACATCAAGGCTAAAGGAATGACTGATAATGCTCACTGTCTAGGAGGCCCAATCGATCATAATTCACAAGTGTGATTTTAGTGTTACAATCCCAATTTCTCTACAATCCTGACTTTTCTTTTAAACACGTAATTAGAAATAAAGTTTTTTTTAAAAACAAATCATGTATGAAATCTTCAACTAATTTGTATGTAAACACGACGAGTAGATCCTCTAAATGTATTGTTTAAAGTTCAATTAATAATTTTAGTATTAATATCTTATACTTTGTTAATTGTTAATTTTTTGAAGTTATAATAAAGTTTATCATAACAATTTAGAGACAGTTTAATTAGTTTCCGAGTCCATGTATAGATCAATTATTTTAAATATACTCTTTTGGAACCAACAGATATTGGTTCAACTGATAAGCAGTTTGATATCGTTTAAATAAGATATTTAATTTGAATTTTTGTGTATGTAGAAAATTTATGTTTGGAGACTCACTCACCAAGGTTGGTGCAATGCGGGTCGGTCTGGATTAATCAGGACGAAACCTTAAAATTAGAAGTGAAAAAAAATTAGATTTGTCTATCATTGATTTAGCTCAATTTAAATTTTAAAATATTTACACAAGTTCAGATTTGGGTAATTAAAAAAATTGCAGCTGTCCTATTTTCCTAGTTGAATCAGTTCTGTTTTGTATTATTAGTATGGGCAGTTACAACCGTCATAATTATTTTTTTCCTCAGTTAATATATGTAGACAGTAATCCCTATACTATAATTAAAAATGCAATTGAGCCCCTATATTTTATAATATAATTTAGGCTTAATAAAATTATAATGCTTTTCTTAAAATGGTGTCTAAATTTTTTTCGGTCAATTCAAGTGCTAACGTTACAAACTTTATCATTTTAGGTGTCTAGTCCGTAATGACAATTAAAAGAGTATGTTAAGTGCACATGTCATATTATGATAAATATGAATTTTTTATTTTAAAAAAATTAAAATATTATTTTATTAAAAAAAAGAAAAACATAAATTTTCTATTTTACATAAAATACCCAATAATTCATAAAATCTCTTATTTAATCCCCTTTACTATGGTCGCCGGCCAACTTCGATCACCCATTTATTGTCGAACAACCATCCATTCGTTGTCCGCCACCCAATGGTTGGCCATCTCCCTTGCTATCCCTAAATTTTAATAGCCCTTAATATGGTGTGAGCTTTCTCTCATGTTAAATCTTGTGTGAGCTTTCTTTCTTGAGCTTTCTCTCTCAAGCACAATAATTATGGAAAAAGGATCGGATAATGTTCCCAGGGAACTTTTTTAAGAAAAAAATATTTTTCCCCTAAAAGTAATATATTTTTATTTTTTAAAAAAGTAAAATTTTCAAAATTATAAGAACGTGTCACTAACGAGATTTTTTAACGGCCGTTCAGTCAGGACATCTAAAGTGATAACATTTGTAATGCTAGACATCTGGATTGACCGAAAAAAGTTTAAGACCAATTTAAAAAATGATATAATTTTAACATTTAATTTTATATTAATTCTATAATGTAATCCTTGTGCTATGCATTAAATTTGGTGAGCCAATATGGACTTCTGAAATGTGAGGAGTAGTAAAAATTGATATCTAACAAAGTTTATATGTATTTAAAAAAGTCAATGTCAATGATGAGAACATGCATAGATGTTTTAACTATTCAAAAGAACTATTCCTTTGTTTTGACCTAATCTTGCCGTTACCGTTGTCCATTTCAATAGAAGCTTACATTCATAACTATGTCAAGCACTAACAACGCAAAGAAATAAGTTACTTTACGATACAACTTGTGAGCTACGTTGTCGATTGTGTAGTGGTTCTAGACAAAGTTGGTGGACGCAAACATGAAGTTAAAGCCTCTTCTAAGCTCTTCACAACCTCGAACATTGATGGTCTTTGTCCGCCTTCTGGTCCTACACAGGAAGCTGCTAAATATCCTGCACTTGCCACTCCTTCAATTTCGGACATGGTTGGTGGCGGGACTCGACGGTCCAAAATCTCGTCACTGACTATATATGGAACCACAAAATCATGTGGCTTGCCTTTTATCCGGATAATAATTCGAGTGGTACTACTCCGAAGCTGTATACACATCGCTCTTGGTGGTTAGTCGTTGGAGCCTGTAGTATTCCGGATCCATGTACCCAACCTGCCAGCTGCTCGCAAGGAGAGGTGTGACTCGTTATCCTCCGAACCCAACAATGATAATCCGAAATCGGATACCTTTGCGGCCCAAGATGCATTGAGGAGAATGTTTGAAGACTTGATATCGCGTTGTATGACTGGTGGAACGGTACTCGATCCCTCTCGCGGCGTCTAGTGCGATGTTAAGACGTGTAGCCCATGACATGAAGGGTGAAGATTGGAGCTTGTGGAGATGGTCGTGTAGTGTGCCATTGTTCATGTACTCGTATACGGTATACCAGTACACGCTCATCAGCATCTTTACAAAATCCGAATAGTCGGACAAGGTTTTTGTGGTGGAGGCGAGATAAATATTCGAGCACGTTAATGAAGGATTTGTCTTTATCTTCTTGATGCTTGTTGCTGATCACATAGGACGAATTGTTTGTTACTTCAGCTCGTTTGATGGCGACTTCACGGCCGTCATCAAACGTGGCTCGGTAGACAGAACCGAAGCTGCCAGCACCAATTTTATGATCTTCAGAGAAATTGTTGGTGGCTCGAATCAAATTATCTAAAGAAAATTCCTCCAAAATTTGTATACCCTACGCTTGTCAATTGGCTCAGGCGCTTCTCAAGAACTGCTGTTGATAGTGAAGCTTGGGGAGCTTGGGGCTTATCGGAAACACCATAAGCCGATGCACTGCTCTCATCGAGACGACCTGAGTCATGGATATACGACATCGTCTACCTTTGCAATATCTGTAGATAAAGAAACCGACGACAAGCAACAATGAGAAGGATCCTACACAACCACCAACTAGGAAAACTACCATTCTGCCATTCAAATTATTGTGGATCTATCTTGAGGTTGTGGTGGTGATGGAGCTGATGGCAGGGACGGCGATATCGGCACACAACCTCTGCATATAGATCCACCATTGCTGCAAAACGAGCTTGGTCCCGACACTGTACCACATGGACATGTATTCCGACATGGCCCTGGTAGAACTTCGGAGAATACCACGGAACTCGAGTTCAACCTTGAATCACCCCAATAATCACCCCAATAAAGCAGCGAATAATCCAACGTTGGAACTCCACAAAAGACATTTCTCTTTGCTTTGATTGTAATCAAAGTACGCCTTTCCAATTCCTGTGGCAGAGTGAAGTTACTTTGACCCCAGCAGACCACAGTTCCATTAGTCCTCAACACACAGCTTCGATTCAGTCCCTGAGCCAGTGCGTTGAATTTCCCCGTCGGCGTATCGTCGACCACCGTATCCCCCCCCCCCCAACACTCTAAATCGTTATCTCTGCTGATGGCACAAGCATGGCTAAACCCAGCAGCAATCACACTATAATTCCCTCTAGGCTCTTGACCCGTGACCGAGACACCATCGACGTTTCCATGGCAGCTGATCTTTCCGTCCTTTGATAATCCACACACAAATCCTTCACCAACAGCGATCGGAGAAAAGTTTCGATACTCCCTGGTTTGATTGAATTCAGGCCATTGCCAACATTCAAGAGCGTTGGTTTCATTAAGACCACAAATGTGAGAATTTCCAGCTTCGAGTTGGGTAAGAGCTGGAGCATTGTAAATTCGTTTGAACTCCATGGTAGCGCCATTGTTGAAGAATCTCCAGCAATGCATAACTGATACATTGGGTGAGGAAAACGGTGGTCTCAAACACACAAGAACCCGTCCCCGGAGACGATCCCAGTAAACGAAACATCGGAATCGAAAGGGGTTCGAAAACGAGTTCCTGATAAGGTAGAACATTCGAGGGTTGGTACTAAAGCACACACTAGTATAAAATTCGAAGTTTCAGATATGGAGAACTTGGAGAGTGAAACACCGAATGAAATGAAAGAAAGAAACGAAACAATCAGGATAGGGAAGTGGTGGAATTTGCAAAAGAAACGACCCATTGAAGCTGTTCGGATCCAAGTGTTTTCATGGCGGGATGAAAGATGATGTAAATGGGTAAATAAAGAAGGCCAACTTGTTGGAGAAACAGGAAACTGAACTGAACGCGGCTTGAAGAGTTTGATGAAGTTTTGAGACCAAGTCCTTTAGAAACCAAACGAGGTGCGTGTGGGTGGTCAACGTTTGAAGGCCCATGTAATTTATAATTATACTTATTTTTGTAACCTGCTGGCTGAATTCTGATTGCGTTCCCATGTTATAGGAGTAAAACTTGATATAGAGACCTTAGTGGTAAAAGAATTGTCGTTATTCTTTGATATAGAGCATAAATTAAGTGACATCATTGGTAAAAAAATTATTGTTATTCTTTGATATAGAGCATGAATCAAGTGACCTCAGTGATAAAAGAATTTTTATTATTCTTTGAGGCATTAAGTTCGAACACCATGAATGAATTCCAAAAGTGTAAACGTTCAATGTTAAATGGTTAAAAATTATCTTTAAATAAATACTATTTTATAATTATGTTACTCGGGTATGGAAATGAGATACAGATTTATGTGTATCTAAACTCAGAAAATTGGTAATGAATAACTCTTGAAACTCACCAGGAGCAATATAACCGTGGGTACCAGCAAAGCAGCTGTACTTGGATCCCTTGGAGAGATTTTTCAGCAACCTTTGCGACACCAAAATCTGCAATTTTTGGCTAATAAATCCCGATGAATGATGTCTGTGTGTGTGTGGGTGGGGGGGGGGGGGGGGGGGAACAATCATGAGGCAGATAAGAGATTCCTTTTGCAGCTCCTAATGCGATTTTATATCTGTGATGCCAATCCAATTCTGGCTTTCCACCTTTGTTCTCTATTGAAGTGCTTGAAACGGATTGCCGTTCGACATGTATTCAACAATAAGTATACCAACTAAATTAAAACACAATTAACAATATTCACTAAATTATATATATTTATTATATGAACATTTTATAGGAGTAGTATCGTAACCGTCCCTCATGTGGACTCGGAATTAGGTTTTGACATAAACAAATGTGTTAGAGCCGCCACCGATCATTTAAAATTAGGTTGATTGGATACCTTAATTTACAGTCTTACACGATCCACGTTTTACTAAAAAAAATTCAGATTCGGGAGTCGATGACCAAATTAATGTTAAAAGTGAACTGCAAGAAAAAAAAAAAGGGTTAGGGGACCAAATTACAGAATACAAGAAGTATAATCAGAGACTAAATTGAATTAATTGAGAATTCAGAGGCAAAATTGCAATAAGTGACCAAAGTGAACTACACATCAAAAGTCCATGGATTGTAGAAATAATTTAATTTTCTTGTATTTACAACCCAGTCCTCCTATAAATAGGCCAAAATCAACAAAAAAAAAATTTTCATTTATTTCACAAAAAAACCAAAAAAACTCTATATCCTCTCACCCAAAACCATCCAGCCATTGGCCGACCACACCCGACGAGCCCTTCCACTGCCAGTCGATGCGTCGACCGCCACTCTGGGGTCGAAAAAAAAAGAGCATGTTAAAATATTTAAAAAAAGAATAAACAAATAAATAGATAAAAATTAAGGGATCAAATTGAAATAAATTGAAATTGATGGACCAAATTAATGTTAAAAGTGAACTGCAAGAAAAAACAAAGGGTTAGGGGACCAAATTACATAATACAAGAAGTATAATCAGAGACTAAATTGAATTAATTGAGAATTCAGAGGCAAAATTGCAATAAGTGACCAAAATGAACTACACATCAAAAGTCCATGGATTGTAGAAATAATTTAATTTTCTTGTATTTACAACCCAGTCCTCCTATAAATAGGCCAAAATCAACAAAAAAAATTTTTTCATTTCATTTCACAAAAAAACCAAAAAAACTCTCATATATCCTCTCACCCAAAACCATCCAGCCATTGGCCGACCAACACCCGACGAGCCCCCTCCACTGCCAGTCGATGCGTCGACCGCCACTCTGGCGGTCGAAAAAATTCCAAACTGCACCCAAAAGCTTCCCCTCTACTACCCAATATCAAAATCGAACCCTAAACTCCTAAAACACCCTAAATAGCGTCGATCTAGGATTAAAGGCCTGATTTTTACCTAGTGACTTTTTGTATTCTAGCGTCCTTGGCTCCTCGCGGTTTTGCTTCCCTTCGTGCAACCGAATCTCTTCTCTCCTTAAGTTTTGTCTTTGCGATGGATGTTCAAATACGCTTTGTCTTTTTTGTTTTGTGTGATGTTTGGGTTGCCTCGGTTTTTCTTGATGTTGTTAGTTGGTTGTTTCGATTGTTCTCCTTTGCTTTTTTGCCTCCCCGATGAGGCATTTATATCCCTCAGTCGGGGCTATTTTTATTTTGCTTCAGGGGTCGTTTACCCCCGTTCTGATTTAATATGGATAGCCGATATTGTTGTTGAAAACCCGGGATGGTGCAGTCTCGGGCTGACCCGATTCGAACGCTGAGAATCTCAGTCAGTGCGATTTAGGCCTTTAGTGACCCTTCGGTTGTTAGCCACTATACGACGCTAGTGCTAGGGTTCCCGAAACCCTAATTTACTGGGCTAGTTCATGCCCATTTTCCTCCAAACCGGGTTTGCTTTGCTAGGTCAGGTTGGCATGGCTCGGTTGGGCTTCATTGGACCCGAGTGGACTCTTCATTGGACCTAAACATAAAAACAAAAAAATGATAAATATATATATAATAAAATAAAATAATAATAGTAATATATAATGAATAATATATATATATATATATAATAAAATAATAAAATAATAGTAATATATAATAAATAATATATATATATATAATGATAAATATATAATATATAAATATGCTATATCATATATAATGTACAAATATATAATGATATAATATATATACATTATACATATATATATACTATATAATATAAATATACTATATAATATATATAAATATATAATAATATATATATATATAGAATATAAGTATACTATATATATATATATATATATAATATATATATATATATATATAAATATATATAATATATACTATATAATATAAATATACTATAATATAATATAATATATATATTAATATAATATACTATATAAAAAGGGCCAGACAAAATTGTGTGTCTACAGGTGCCCCTTTTTGCCCATTTATCGTGAAACAAGAAATTGGGCAAAGATAAATGGACACAAATTTGTGTTCGGGTACTTGCAAGTGAAAATGTTGTCGATCCCTGAGTTTGAAATCCGACTCAATATGACAATCGACTCTTTTATCGAATATCCTCCATTGCGGAGTTGAAATTCGACTTAAAAATAGGAGATGACTCCCTGTTGTGGAGCCGTATTATGGGTGACTAGAGTTAATCTTGAGATGTATTTGAACACGATATCCTTCGTCATGAAGTTGAAATCGTGGTTGACCCATTCGTACTGAAGTTGAGCCAGTTGAGCATGACATCCTTCACTGTGAAGTTGAAATCTAGCTCGATACTTGGAGTAAGTGGTAAGTCCTCGCAGTTGATTTTATTTTAAGTCCCCTTCTAGCCCAATACCTTTCGTCATGAAGTTGGAATTTGACTAGATGACCTTAATTGAGGGATGGTTCCTCGTTGCAGACGACTCATTCGTTGTGAAGTTAAGTCGATCTCTTGGGCACGATATCTTTCTTCGTAAAGTTGAAATCATGGGTGACTCATTCGTCGTGAAGTTAAATCGATCTCTTGGGCACGATATCCTTCATCGTGAAGTTGAAATTGTGGGTGACTCATTCGTCGTGAAGCTGAGTCCAAATTTGCTTTGAGTCGGATATCATTCGTTGTGAAGTTGAAATCCAACTTGTGTAAGCTGTATTGTTTTGGGTTCAATATCTTTCGCTGTAAAGTTGAAATTGACTCCGACAAAAATATGCAGCATGCGATGCTATGGATGTAATGTTCGTATGTATGCCTAAAATGCACATGCGAAATATGTTATTTTAGGATTTAGAGAGAAATATCAATCACTTGCTGCCAGTCTTGATGACTCTTGTAGAACTATGTTTTGATATAACAAATTTAAGGCAAAATGTTTTTGGACTTGAATTGAATTTATTCAAAGTTTTCAAAAGATTTCAAAAGTAATTCAAAGTCCATTAAATTCAGATTTGAGAAAAAATATTAAGAGGTGCGATACCCCTATGAATGGGTATCAATACCCCCATGAATGGGTACCAATGCCCCTATGAAAAGGTATCAATACCCCATGAAGGCTCAAATTACAGAATGCAAAATGGGTACCAATACCCCTTTAGAGTTACCGATACCCCAAGGCTCCAACGGCTAGTTGATTTGAATTTAATGATGAGGTACCAATACCCCTATCAATACCCCATGTTATGGATAACCTTGTTTTACAGAAAAATAATCCCCAAACGGCTCCAAAACATCCCCAACGACTATATACGACTTCAAACTCATTTCAAGCTATAAATACAAGCTGAGGACATTTAAAGAAAGAATATAATAACTATCCAAGCAATCAAACACAAGAGAAGAATTTTTCAATCTTATTTCATCTTTCTCTTGTAAATATTTTGTTCTTGTGAGCTTAATTCTTGTAAACACCTACCTTAGAGAGGTTTTCTTGTTTACATTTCCTTTCATTGTAAAGGGGTTTTGGTTCTAGTTAAGCATGCTAAAAGCTAGGGAAAGATTCTAGTTTAACCCATGAAAAACTAGGGAGTTTGTAAAGGTTATCTCTTTGTCCTGTAAAAAGAAAGAACAAATTAGTGAATTTGTTGGAAAATCCTTAGTGAGGAGATAAGGTAGTGGATGTAGACTTGGTTGAGAAGTCGAACCACTATAAATCATATAATTTTCTATCTTTCAATTTCCTTACTCCCTAAACATAAGAACCGTTCCGACCCCTCTTGGTGAACTCTTTCGATTGTCGATTTGAGCTTCCATAAATCCCAACAATTGGTACCAGAGCTTGACTCGTTATAAGACTTAACATCCTTAAGACTATCCTCGAAGAAGCTCTACCGATTCCCGACGCAATCGAAAAAAAGATGGCTTCAACCTCCAATGTTATTACATTGAAGATTCACTTATTATGGATTCACAACCGGTCAACAAGCCACCATTCTTCAATGGAGAAAATTATGCACATTGAAAGAATAAGATGATGTTATTTATTCTAGCATACGATCTAGGAGCTTGGAACTCAATCATGAATGGTTACTCTACTCTACTCGGTGAGATAGAAGATTGGAGTAATAAAGAGAAGAAAATATTCTAGCATAATGCCAAGGCAGTGCACATTCTCTTTTGTGCTTTAGACACAGATGAATATGGAAGAATTTTATCTTGTTTAAGTGCCAAAGAGATTTGGGATAAGCTCTAAGTCACTCATGAACGAACCGACGAAGTAAGGGAAACAAAGAAAAAGTCTTCTCAACCATAGCTATGAGAACTTTAAGATGAAACCAAATGAAGACATCAAAGCTATGACGGATAGATTTTTCGTGATTGTCAACGGTCTCAGGGGATTTTGAGAAGTAATCCCTAATGAGAAGCTTGTAAGGAAGATGATCTACTCTCTTCCAAGTTCGTGGCAATCGAAGAAGACGACTATTATTGAAGCTAGAGACTTAAAGTCTCTCACTCTCGATGAATTGATTGGTTCTCTTCTCACTCATGAGATGATGTTGAAGGAAGATGAAGAAAATAAAGAGAAGAAAAACAAGAAGAAGAAGAAGGTAGGCATTGCCTTCAAATCCACCAATGAAATCTATCAAGATTCAAGTGATGAGGTGGATGAAGACGATTATAAACAAGAAGATGAGATGGCCAAGCTCTTGAAGGAACTCAAGAGATTCATGATTTCCAAGGAAGTGAAACATGAATCAACCAAGAAGAAGAGTCCCTCGGTGTGCTTCAATTAACAAAGAAAGGGACATGTCAAATATGAGTGTCCTCTTCTAAAGAAAAAATGATCAAACAAGAAGAAGGCATTTGTTGCATCTTGGAGTGATGAAGATGATTCCAATGATGAAGATGAAGTAGTCAACCTATGCCTCATGCCCAATCAAGAAGAATTCGAGGTATCTTCTAACTCAAATGAATTTAATTCATTTACTTTTGATGAGTTACAAGATGCTTATAATAGGTTGTATTTGGGATTTGAGACCATGAATTTTGAATATACGAAATTAATTTCAAAACTCAAAATTGAAAATAAATCGATTTTGAAAGAAAAAGTTGATTTTGAAAATCAAAATGAAATTTTGAAAAATGATTTAGAGCTTTCAAAATTAAAATAAATGATTTAGAAAAGAAAATTTTTGAGTTAGAAGTTAAGCTTGAAAGCTTAACAAAAGAAAAAGAATTAATTTCTAAAGACAACTTATTATGTTTAAAAATGGCAAAATGCTCACATTGTCATTTTCATGGTCATTTGAAACATACTTGTCCCATAAAGAAAAGAAAATATTTTAAAATTAGACAAGTATGGTTCCCAAGGGAACAAAGGGCATTGAAACTAATGTTCAAGGATCCAAAGCAATTTGGATACCAAAATCTACATAAATGTCTCTTGTAGGTTTGTGGGAGCAACGGTGATGAAAGTGATGATATTCAAGATGCTCTAGCCACACATGAAAAAGGAATGGGTAACCTCTAAGCTTAATGCTTTTAATTTTGGTTATTAGGTTGCTCATTTGATTTTAATCATGCATGAGTTTTTGTTTTAAATGATTATGCATTATTGTTTTAATCTCATGTATGTTAAAAAGGTTTTATGATGAACATTTTAAAGTTTAATGATTTTTCAGAAATTTTAATTCATCATAATAAAATTTTGGTCAAAATTGGTTTTAATGCAAATGATATCTCTCTAACAATTGATATCAACTTTTCAAATACTTTGATTTTACAAATTTTAAATTTTTGACCTAAATTTAAATGTTTATGCATGTGTTTTAAATGTAATAGATATCTCTCTAACAATTGATATCAAAATTTTCAAATACATAACATTTTTTTTTTGGAAAACTTTATCCATATGCACTTAATTTCAATAATTGGTATTGCATAAAATATTTTAGACTTGGATATATTGAATTTCATGTGCTACTAACATGTTTGCTATTCTTTGTTGAAATTCAATTTTTGTTATAAGTGTCAAGTTCTTAAAGCTAAATTTTGTTTGAAATGCATTTATTGAGGGGGAGTTTTTGATTTTTCAAATAAATTTTAAATGTCAAATTTATCACTTACTCTCTAATGTTATTTTATAACTTCAAAGATTGAATTATTTTTATATAACAAAAAGGGGAAGAAGTATGGTTTGAAAAATTCAATTTCTTAATGAAAAAGGGGGAGCTTAATATTTTCATATATTTTCCAACAATTGGTAACAATTGGTATCTTTTTAACAATGATTGGTATCCTTTTGTTAACAATTGATATCTTTTTCATTAAACATTTTATTAAATGAAAGTTTTTCCTAAATCGATTTTTCAAATGTTTTGTTATATCAAAAAGGGGGAGATTGTAGAACTATGTTTCGATATAACAAATTTAAGGCAAAATATTTTTGGACTTGAATTGAATTTATTCAAAGATTTCAAAAGATTGCAAAAATAATTCAAAGTCCATTAAATTTGGATTTGAGCAAAAATATTAAGAGGTACCGATACCCCTATGAATAGGTATCAATACCCCCTATGAATGGGTACCGATACCCTTATGAAAGGGTATCAATACCCCGTGAAGGCTCAAATTACAGAATGTAAAATGGGTACTAATACCCCTCTAGAGGTACCGATACCCCAAGGCTCCAACGGCTAGTAAACGTCTAGTTGATTTGAATTTAATGAAGGGGTATCGATACCCCCTGTTATGGACAACCTTGTTTTGCAAAAAAAATAATCCCCAAATAGCTCCAAAACATCCCAAATGACTATATACGACTTCAAACTCATTTCAAGCTATAAATACAAGCTGAGGACGCTTGAAGAAAGACTAAAACAACTATCCAAGCAATCAAACACAAGAGAAGAGTTTTTCAATCTTATTTCATCTTTCTCTTGTAAATATTTTGTTCTTGTGAGCTTAATTCTTGTAAACACCTACCTTAGAGAGGTTTTCTTGTTTACATTTCCTTTTATTGTAAAGGGGTTTTGGTTCTAGCTAAGCCTGCTAAAAGTTAGGGAAAGGTTCTAGTTTAACTCGTGAAAAACTAGGGAGTTTGTAAAGGTTATTTGTTTGTCCTGTAAGAAGAAAGAACAAATTAGTGAATTTGTTGGAAAATCCTTGGTGAGGAGCTAAGGTAGTGGATGTAGACTTGATTGATAAGTTTTTCTATTGTTTCTTCAAGTGTCCTCGGGTTGTATTTATAGCTTGAAATGAGTTTGAAGTTATATATAGCCGTTGGGGATGTTTTGGATCCATTTGGGGATTATTTTTCTGCAAAACAAGGTTGTCCATAATAGGGGGTATTGATAGGGGTATCAGTACCCCTTCATTAAATTCAAACCAGCTAGCTATTTACTAGCCGTTAGAGCCTTGGGGTATCGGTACCTCTAAAGGGGTATCGGTACCCATTTTGCATTCTGTAATTTGAGCCTTCATGGGGTATTGATACCCTTTCATTGGGGTATCGGTACCCATTTATAGGGGGTATTGATACCCATTCATAGGGGTATAGGTACCTCTTAATATTTTTGCTCAAATCCGAATTTAATGGACTTTGAATTATATTTGAAATCTCTTGAAAACTTTGAATAAATTCAATTCAAGTCCAAAAACATTTTGCCTTAAATTTGTTATATCGAAACATAGTTCTACAATCTCCCCCTTTTGGATATAATAAAACATTTGAAAAATGGATTTAGGCAAAACTCCCCCTTAATAAAATGTTTAATGAAAAAGATATCAATTGTTTACAAAAGGATACCAATTAAAAATGATACCAATTGTTGAAAATATATGAAAATGTTAAGCTCCCCATTTTTCATTAAGAAATTAAAATTTTCAAACTATACTTTTCCCCCTTTTTGTTATCTATTTGTCTTGTAAAAAGAAAGAACAAATTAGTGAATTTGTTGGAAAATCCTTGGTGAGGAGCTAAGGTAGTGATGTAGACTTGGTTGAGAAGTCGAACTACTATAAATCGTTATGAAATTTTCTATCTTTCAATCTCCTTACTCCCTAAACACAAGAACCGTCCCGACCTCTCTTGGCAAACTCTTTCGGTTATTGATTTGAGCTTCCGCAAATCCCAACAACTCTTGATTTTTTCCAATCTTGAATATATGATTCTTGATTTTGGATCCTCTAATCTTCAACGGTTTTGATCTGATATCTCTGGGAGTTTTGAAAAAACTTTACTTCTAGTCTTGATTTAATCAATGTCGTCTCAATGAACTAGAATCTATTATCTAGAGTATGGTGCAAGAACCTTTATCGGCTTCTAAACACCTATATTTTTTAGGAAATCTTTGTACAATAATACGCAATGATCTTTTCCAAAAGTGAATAAAATGTTCTTATTTTAATTCAATCTAAGATGCTTGAAAGGAATTGATTTTTTTCATAGAAATGACCATATTTATTTATGAGGAAAAGAATAAAAAATACATGAACATTCTGAAGAGTCAAGACATAAAAGAAATACAAGTACATGCCCTAGATCTTGATAATGCAAACACTTTTAAACTGGTGAACCATTAAGTGACTTTTGAGTGTAGCTTTTGTCAAGGGGACTTCGAAGATGTGACAATGTTTGGAAGAGCGCATAGCTTATCCCAATTTCTAAATTTCCTGTAGACTTGGATGCCACCTTAATCCAGGACCTTCTCATGCATGAATCATAGATCATTATCTAATCTGCCCTTTTTGGGTTTTCAACTTGGATCCTTCATTGGTTTCAAGATGCCCTTTGTGGGTTTTCATCTTGGACCCACCTTATTTTGTGTTTTTTTCCTTTTTTTTTCAAATTTAGAGCGCCATTTCGGGTTTTCACTCTAAACTTTTTTTTTGAAATTCAACTTAGGGCGCCCTTCCGGGTTTTTACCCTAAGCAAAATACTTCTTGACTGCATCAGAATTAATGGGATTAGGTAATTCCAACCCGTCCATTTTAGTCAAGATTAGTGCTCCTCCGGAGAAGGCCGTTTTTGCGATATAAGGCTCTTCCCAATTTGGCATCCATTCTGAAGTCTTTTTGAATCGACCAAATCCTCTTTAGTACAATATCTCCTTCATAGAATACTCTTGGGCACACATTCTTATTATGTGCTCAATTCATATGCGTTTGGTAGAGTCAACCATAATGAATGGCTTTCAACCTCTTTTCTTTTATTAAGTTCAGTTGGTCGTATCGAGTTTGTGTCCCTTCCGCATCTTCCAACTTTACTTCTGATAGAACCCGGAGTGATGTGATTTCTACCTCAATGGGAAATACAACCTCCATCCCATAGGCTAATGAAAATGGGGTTGCCCCAGTCGAAGTTTGCACTGAAGTTTAATAGGAAAACAAATCAAAGTTAACTTTTCATACCAGTCTTCATAAGTATCAGTCATTTTTTCCACTATTTTCTCAATTTTTTTATTTTCTGCTTCTACCGCTCCATTCATCTTTGGTCGATAATCAGTAGAGTTATGATGCTTTATGTTGAATTGTTCACAGGCATCATCCATCACTTGTTATTCAAATTTGTTGCATTATCAGTAATGATTCTCTCGGGTAAACCATACCGACATATGATCTCCTTTTTCAAGAACTTGCAAATAGTGGATTAACGACACTGGCATATGATGCAGCTTTCACCTATTTGGTAAAGTAGTCAATTGCTACAAGAATGAACCAATGACCATTTGAAGCTTTTGGATGGATTTGTCCAATGACATCTATGCCCCACATAGAAAAGGGACACGGTGTCGTCATCACATGAAGAGGGTGAGGCGGGACATTTATTTTATCCCCATAGATTTGGTACTTATGAAATCTTCTAGCATAGTTGATGCAGTCACCCTCTAACGTGAACCAAAAGTATCCGCATCTCATAATTTGTCTCGACATCATATGTCCATCTGCATGAGTTCCCCAAACTCTGTCATGTACCTCTTCTAAGTTCATCTTTTCTTTTCCTGCATCTACACATCTTAACAAGACTTGATCATGTCCTTTCTTATACAAGACTTTCCCATCAAGAACGTATCTAGTCGCCATCCTTCTGATTCTTCTTTTGAAAGTTTCGGTGGCTTCTTCTGGATAATTTTGATTTTTAATGTATTGCAGATTGTCGTGGTACCAAGGCTTGGTGTTTTTTTATCTCTTCAATTTGGTAACAATGAGTCAGGTACTCATACGACTACATGTTAATTGGCATCATGTCAGACTCCCCGCCAGCCTTGAATGCTACTGCCAAGGTAGCTAAGGCATCGACCATTTGATTTTCTTCTCTAGGCACGTAATGGAAAATGACTTCATCAAACTCTTTGAGTAGATCTAATATGAGCTTTTTGTATTCCACCATCTTTACATATTTTGTCTCCCACTCTCCTCGGAGCTGATAGATTACAAAGACAGAATCTCCATATACTCGTAAGGTCTTTATATTCTGTCCAATAGTTGCTCTAATCTCTAAAACACAAGCTTCATACTCCTCTATGTTGTTAGTGCAATTAAAGTTCAATCTGCTAGTGAACGGATAATAATTTTCTTTGGTTGAGACTAGGATAGCTCCAATGCCATACCCTAATGCATTTGATACACCATCGAAATGCATTTTCTAGGTGTCACATGTGGAAGTTCTCATTTATTCTAAAGATATAGCCATCAAATCTTCATCCAGGAACTCGAAGTCTAGTGGTTCATAATTTTCAGAGGTTCTACTTACCAGGAAGTAAGATATAATACTTCCCTTTATAGCATTTTGGCTCATATATTCAATATAAAATTCAGATAATAACATCTGCCATCGGGCTAACCTTCCAGAGAGAGTAGGCACATCAATCATGTAGTTTAGCGAATCTAACTTGGAAATCAACTAAGCATGTATTGTCTGAGCCTTCGTGTAGCCCAGACTAAAGCGTATTAAACTTTTTCAATGGGTGAATATCTAACCTCGCAATCAGTGAACTTCTTGCTCAGGTAGTAAATGACTCTCTTTTCTTCCGGACTTATCATGTTGGCCTATGACACATCCCATTGAATTCTCAAAGATGAAAAGATACAAGAATAAAGGTTTGCCCGGGATGGGAGACATTAAGGCAAGAGTGTGAGATAAATACTCTTTTATTTTCTCAAATGTAGTCTGACAGTCCTCATCCCATGTTCTAGAGTTATTCTTTCAAAGAAGGCAGAAAATTAGGTCGCACTTGTCAGTCAACTAAGATATGAACCACACAATATTATTCAATCTACCTAGAAAACCTCAAACTTCTTTTTGATTTCACGAGGGAGGTAAATTTTGGATGGCTTTGACTTTATCTGGATCAATATCGATACATTTTCTGCTAACCACGAAACCTAACAACTTTTTGAATGTTACTTTGAAAGTACACTTTTTGGGATTTAGTCTCAACAAGAACTTTCTCAACCTTTAGAAGTATTTTCTCAGATTCTCGACATGTTCATATTTAGTTTGTTCCTTAACAATCATGTCATCGACATAAACTTCAATCTCTTTATGCATCATGTCATGAAATAAGGTCACTATAGCTTTTTGGTATGTTGCCCCAACATTCTTTGATACAAAGGGCATTACCTTGTAACAGAATGTTCCCCACATTGTAACGAATGTTGTTTTCTCCATGTCATATGGTTAAATTTTAATCTAGTTGTATCATGAGAATCTGTCCATCAATGAGAAGAAAGCATTTTCTACCGTGTTATCTATCAGGGTGTCTATATGCTGCAAGGGGAAGTTATCTTTGGGACTTGCCTTATTGAGGTCTCGGTAATCGACGTACATGCGCACTTTTCCATCCTTGTTCGACACCGATACCATGTTAGCCACCCATTCTGGATACTTGGCCACTTGAAGAAAGCCAACATCGAACTGCTTCTTTTATTTTAAGGAGCATTTCAGGTCTCATTCGCCTTAGATTTTGTTGGACGGGTTTGTATTCTGGCTTGATGGAAAGTTTGTGGACTACCATATCCGTATCTATTCCAGGCATGTCTTGATATGACCATGCAAACTCGTCTTTGTACTCCTGAAGCAACTTTATCAAGTTTTGTCTTGCTTCTGATGAAAGTGACGTGCCAATTTTAACTTTCTTCTTTTCCTCATCCATTCCCAAATTCAAGACCTCAATTTTCTCCTCATGTGGCAATAATTGTTTGTCTTCTTTCTCTACCACTCTTAATAATTTGAGAGGTAAGCTACATTCTTCTTCATTATCACATTCATCAATTTCCCTAAGATAACTGAGCTGCTCAAAATCCACCTTCAGTTCAGAATCATCATTGTATGCATCATTGGTATATGGGGACCTAAGAGGGAAAGAAGAAAATAATTGTGTATATGCGAGAGAAATATATCTCACATGGAATGAAACAAATAAATATGAAAGCAAAAAATTGAAGAAATGAAGAAATATTTGCCAGAAAAGAAACTGCATCTTTTATTGAATATGAATAAAAACAATTTATTAACCCTTACAAAAGATCACATATTGCCCCGGGTATAGGAAAATAGGGAAAGTTTAAGTATTACTCTAAAAGAAATTTGAAAACCACAGGTAGTTCTTCAACCATCTAGTTGTTAAGCACGAACCCCGACGGTAACAGACATATTTTGGATCTATCAATGTCTTCTGTGTTGTTCGTTGTTATGGCATTGATGCTCAAGTATTTCAAAGACACCTCCAAGTCTGGTAAGGTTGTTTCAAACACATAGCCACCAGATCTAAATGTATCTTAAAGAGGAGAGAATATCATTGGTTCCCACTGAATTTCATCCCAGTCAATCTTGCCAATCTTCTTTCTTGGCACTTCTGAATTTCCTTCCTTTTCTGTTGGTGTTTTAGACTGAAACCCAAGCCCAAATTGATCTAGTTTTGTGATAGGAAAAACGGGATCAATTCTTCCTACAAAATACTTCCAAATCCTTTTCCTATCTCAACACATTTTCCTAGGGTTTGTTTTAGCTCCATCTTGGTGTATTCTGAGAACCTAAGTCTGGAAATCTTTCTACCTTCAGCCATGAATATGGCATTTACAAATTACAAAGAATGGACTGAACATTCTAAAGCGTCTTCATCTACCTCAATGTATGAGGCATCATGGTCTCACTTACCACTATATCTTCCTCAGCGTTGATGATGATAAGGGTTCCATCAATGACAAACTTCACTTTCTGGTGAAGTATTGATGGCACCACCCTATCTTGGTGTATCCATGGCCTTCCTAAAAGGCATTGTAGAAAGGTATAATGTCCATCACCAAGAATTCGATGTTGTAAGTGGCAGGTCCAATGGTTAGGGGTACTTCAATCTTGCCGATTATATCCCTCTTTGTCCCGTCAAATGCTCGGACCACACTCTGGCATGCTCGAATATGGGAGGTATCCATTGGTAGTCTTTTCAAAGTGACCAAAGGCATTATATTCAGAGTAGCCCCATTGTCGAATAACACACTTAGCAAGGTATGTCCCTTGCAGTGAGTTGTAATGTGCAATACTTTAGCCCGGCCTCTTCCTCCGGATATGATCTCATCATTAGAAAATGAGATAAGATTGTCAGCCTGAATATTGTTGACCAGTTTGTCCAGCTTGTTGACTGGTATGTCTTGTGGTACAAAGGTCTGATTCACGAATTTCAGCAGTGCATCTCTATGTGCATTTGAATTCAATAGTAGTGCCAACATCGAAATGTGTGTTGGCAAATTGTTTAGTTGCTCCACAATACTGTATTCACTATGATTTAGGAATTTCAGAAACTCCACTGCTTCCTCCTCTTTAATAGGTTTATTTAACACTGGTTCGTCTCCCTTGAATGAATCTAGTGGTCTCTAGGGTGGATGAACTTTCTGGGAATAACACTTCCAACTTTCAACAATAAGCCCCACTTCATGAGCATCTTCTTTCACAATGATCACTTGGCAATCGTATTTCCAAGGCACTTGCCGATCGTTTTTATAGGAAAAAGGTCTGGGTGCTACAATCACTACCTTTTCTGGTGCCTTTTCAATTAGCTTTACTTTAGGGGTGATTATCAAAGGGCGCATTGCACCATATCCTTGGTCCAATACTTCTCCAGTTGCATAGATGTCTCCTTCTGGAGCGTGGTTGTTTTCTTCATAACATTTCAGCTCTTTTCTGTCCATCATCAGCTGGATCAAGGCTTTAAATTCTGGGCATTTCTACACATCATGTCCTTCTTCGTTGTGATAGCAACAATAACTACTACATGTATCTTCTGTTGCACAGCGATGTGGGTCAAGAACACCTACCTTCACCATTTGTCTCCATACCCAAGCCAAAGGAGACTTTACTTCAAAAACACTGGTTTTAACTTTTTTGCATTTCTCTTCAGTGACTGCATTAATCCCAGCCTCTTGATGATTAGGCAAAGGATTTTGTGCAACATTTGGTGCTCCTGAGTTATTGAAGTGGATCCAATTCTTGTTATAAATTTTCTGCCTGATCTTTTTGAATGAGAGGCAGTTCTCAATAGTGTGCCCTAGAACACCGCCATGATATTCACAATGTGCGTTCTCATCATACCACCTGGGGTATGGGGGCTTCATAGGTTCCACCGGATATGGTGACACTACATGAGTGTCAAAGAGTTGATAAAACTCTTTGTAAGTCATGTGAATATGATTGAAATATTCATTTTCTCTTTCTTTCCTGTGTTTCCTTGAATTATATCTAGAAGTACCTGACAATATTGTTGTAATTGATTTTGGTTTAGAGATTGTAACACATTTGTTAGCGGTGTAGGTGTTGATGTTGTTGATCTCTCCATCCTCTTCTTCATAGGAGGTTTCTTATTTGACTCCCCTCCTTCGATCTTGCCTTATTTTATGGCCATTTCTATCATCTCCCCGGCCATAACCAAGTCAGAAAAATTTCCAGATGTGATTGCAACTAGTTGCCTGAAGTAAGGAGCCTTCAGTGTTTGCACAAAAAGTTTTATGGTTTCCTTCTCATCCAAAAGAGGATGAACTTGCACACCTAAATCCCTCCATATCTGTGCATATTGTTTGAAGCTTTCGTTATACTTCTTTTTGTACTTTATAGGATAACTTGATATGGTCTCATATCGTTTACATGTTTATATTGTTCCAAGAATGACTTGGCCAAATCCTTCAAAGTCTTGATATGAGATCAATTCTGCTGGTTGTACCACCGGATGGGTGAACTTGATAAACTCTCCCGGATGTAGTGAATCAAGAGTTAATCATTTTTTACATATCCTGTCATCTTTCGATAGAACATGGTGATAAGCGTTGATGGGCAACTGTTTCCATCAAACTTCTTGAAGTCTGAGACCTTAAACTTGGGAGGAAGAATCAAATTTGGGACTAAGCTTAGTTCCAAGGAATTGACTCCATAATGGTCACTGTCCCCTTTAACTGACTTCATCTGATCTTCCAACTACTTGATTTTTCCTCCATTTTCTTTTCTTTTTCGTCTTCATCAAAATCTGGTATATGGTAGTCATTTGGATTATTCTGAGGATTGGATATAGAAGTCTGTACTTTTATAGCAGACGAGGCTTGTGCTTTCGCAGCGGATGAGTCCCCTTGAAGTCTTGGTAGGATTCCAGGTAAAATAACCACCTGAGGGGTAGGTAGCACAATTACTCATTTAGATGTCCTTGCCCCGGGAATGTTTTCTTGATTCAAGCCAGATAACTTTTCGACAATTTGATCAACCAAAGATTATTGGCTTTTAGCGATCGATTCCAGAGTGCTTTGATTATTCTAACTTATTTTTCTTCAGGATCCCTTTGTAACCTTAGCATGTTCTCTTCGTGTTGAGCAATCTTAGCTTTCATTTTTTTTCTTCTTTGAATGGGTATATATGGATGAGGTGTGTTCAATGCTTGGTGGTACGTCCAGTGTTTATTCCTTTTTTTGATGAGATATTTTTTGTTAGTTAATGTGAATGTAAAGAAATGAAGAGAAAAATAAAAAATGCAAAGTATGTAAAAATGCATGATGCATGAAATTTTTGAGGAATTGATCCAAAAATGCATCTGTTATTATAAATAATCTTTATTGGGACAAAAGTGTTATTTCTTAAGAGACTAAAAAATCTCAAAGGTACATTCTGACTAAGTCCTCTAGAGCCAAACGGCTTCTAACCGGTTAAAAAGTCTTATTCCTTCATCTGTCACCGATTGAATACGTTGTCGGACCACTCTAGTTTCTCTCGCCAAACTGTGCAAGTGATGTGCCACTTTTTGTACTTTCTCTAAGAAGTCTCGAGTGATCATATCTCTGGCTTTCACCCTTTTGTGAGCTTGCTCCCAATGAAAACACCATTGAAATCCTCCATCAAAGGGAACTATCTGAAGCTCACTTGCTTATTTCTTAAACTTGTCAACAATGGCCTCCAATTTAGTTATGGTTTTGCCATCCTGTTCTTGCTGTCTTTGAAGAGACCACTCCAGATCAGCTACCTTAGTCTTCAACAATTTGTTATGGTGTTACCTTTCTAACAAACGTCTTTGGGATGTCTTTAACTATTCTTTCAGTGTCTCTCTTTCATCTTGTCCTTCAAACTTCATTTTCAGGTTGTTGGCTTCACTTTTCCTGTATTCAGAAGATTTTTTCAGACTGGAATTGTTCTGAACTTGCTCCTGATATCCCTTTCTCAAATCTTCCAACTCAAAGCAGACTTTCTTCTATTCTTTTTCAAACATGTCTGCCCGATCCTTCTGAGTATCGACATCTAACCTCTATTGGAATCTTTCAGCCGTGAGTTCCCTTAGCCTTTGTTTTAGTTCTTCTTTTTCCGCTTCGATCCAAGTAAGGTTGGAATACTCTATTCATCAAGTCCATAAATGTTGCAAGAGCATTAGTCAATCCAAACGACATTACCACGAATTCGTAGTGTTTGTACCGAGTCTGAAAAGCAGTCTTGGAAATATCCTCCTTTTCAATCTTTAATTGGTGGTATCCCGACCTCAAGTCTATCTTAGAGAACACGGTTGCACCCTTTAGTTGATCAAACATGTCATCAATCATCGGAAGAAGATATTTGTTCTTTATCGTTACTTTATTTAACTGACGATAATCAATACATAACCACATAGACCCATCCTTGTTTTTCACAAATAGCACCGGTGTTCCCCAATGAGAAACACTAGGTCTGATAAATCCTTTATCTAGTAGTTCTTCCAACTGAACTTTTAAATCTCTTACCTCCGTTGGAGCAATTCGATACAGGGCCATAGAAATATGTTCAGTACCTAGGTAAACCTCAATTCTGAATTTGACTTCCTGATCTGGAGGTAAACTCGATAACTCCTCTGGAAACACCTTTGGAAACTCTTTAATAGTTGTAATATCAATTAATCTCACTTCCGACACTCGAGCGTCTATCACATTAACCAGAAAAGTTTTGCATCCCTTAGACATATTTTCTTTACAGTTATGGTCAATATCACATGGGATGGTGATTTCACTTTTTCGCCTATCACCACTATTTCGTAGCCTTCTGCATCCTTTAAGAATAATCGTTTCTTTTGACAATACACTCATCCATGGTGTGGAGACAACCAATCCATACCCAAGATAATTTTAAACTCTTCGAAAGGCAGCTCCATCAAGTTTGTCGAGAACACAACTCATTGCATCTTAATTGTACATTTTCTACATACCTGAGTTACCCTTGCACTATGACCTATAGAGTTTACTGCTATCATTTCACTTAAAATTGGTTCTAAAGGAATTCCTCTAGTTCTAACCAACTTTTTACTAATATAAGAGTGCGTAGAACCAGGGTCAACTAGAACAAAGACAGGCTCGTCAAAAAGGTGAAATGTACCTGTTATGATTTCAGGATCATCCTGGTCCTCTATGGTCTTACTCCCCGAGTCTCCTGACTCTGGCCAACCTCAGATTGACCGCCCGATCTTCCTCTTTGTCTACTTCAACTAGGAGCCACTACTGATCTCTCAGTTTGTGTTGATCTATCTCTGGACCTCTGCAGATAGTTCCGAGCACAGTGACCCATTTCTCCACAAACAAAACAAGTGTTAGAAAGCACTCTACATGTTCCCTGGTGAAATCTGCCACATGTCTAACATTGATTACTTCTTTCTCTATAAGCTTTACCCGAGCTAACAACAACAAATTGGGATTGTTTAGTTTTCTGTGAAGCTACAATAGAATCATATCTATTTGTATATCGGGAACCTGAACCCTTGTCTCTCTTAGCATGGTATGTAGATGAAGATATTCCAATCCTTTTAGCCATCTGCATACTCTGTTCTGCTCTTAGGGTTTCTTCTTGAGCTCTTTTAATAGCCTTAGCTCTATTAATAACTTCTTGCAGGCTAGGCAAGTTTAAGGCCAACGTCATCTCTTTCAACTTAGGCCTCAGACCCTCAATAAACCAATCACGTCGAGTTTATCATTAGGAACTACCTCAGTAGCATAACGAATGAGCCTATTGTATTTAGACTCATACTCATGCACTGCTCGATCACCTTGTTTCAAGTTAAGAAATTTCAATAGCATTGACCTCATAAATTGGTCCCCGATATACTTATTCTTGAACTCATCTTGGAAGAATTGCCAGTTCACTTGTTCAGGTGATGCATACATCGTCGAATTGAACCACCACACTCGAGTTGATCATCGGAGTAACGATACAACTCCTCCCAGTTTTTCATGATCTGAGCATTGCAGACTTTTCAATATCACCATAACATCGTTCAACCATAAATCAGCATCAATCGGACCTTCATTTTCTTCTCCCCAGAACTCAGGAGCTCCCAAACTTCTTAACTCCTTAGGGATTAAAATTCGTGGTGTTGGAGGAGTAGGGGGAGGCGGATGAGGTTGGAACTGTGTCAAGATAGCATCAAGAGCTTGCATAAAAGCTCCAAACTCTAGAACAAGCATACCCTGAGGTGTCAGTGCGCTGGCGTTCTCATACGAAATCGGATGTTCACTATTCTCTTCATAACTTTCACTACCTGATCCATCTCTACTCTCTTGTCCAGCCGCTCTTCTCGAATTCGTGGAATCCGACATCAAGTATAACACACATAAAGATAGAACATAAGCTAGTAAGGAGAGACATCTATCATATTCTTTCTATACCCTATCAGTAACCTTGACATCTTAGTGGCATGTAAACTCTTTTTACATCAAAATACACTCGATTTCGACTGAGAATCGGCTAAAAATGTATCTCTGATACCAATAAATGTAACACCCATCTCTTGTATACCTTTATGTGCACTAGATACAAATGTCACATCACTTTTAAAACAGTTCCTCATTTGTAAACCCGTAAAATTTTATTTCTTTTTATAAAACATTTTAATTTACTAATAATAAAACATGCATTAAACTTAAATAGATAAACAAAATAAATGTCCAAACACTTCACCATTTTACATCAGGTTAAATCAAATGCTTTTCAGAGCATTTTTACTAAATCTATTACATGCTAACTAAATTCATCAAAGTAGACATGAAAATCGTATTGTTACTGACGATGTGACACTTGCTTTATGATGTCCGATGATCTCATTACTCCTATTGTATCAAAACCTACGTGTGAAATTAAAACATGTTAAGTAATTTCTTAGTGAAACATAAATAACCATAAAAAACTTATAAGCATAAGTATAACATACAAATCTAATATCAAGTAACTCTTTTAATTTATTTTAAACCTTATAAATTTTCACCCGTAGTGCTAATATGGTAATTTACCAACTTTCTAGTCATGTTCATTTTTTAAGATGCACAGATAGTGCCTATATGGTCGTTCATCAACTCATGATGAATTCCGTTGGTTGCACACATAGTTCCTGTACGATTCTTCATCGACTCATGATGAATTCTGTGAGTTAAACACATAGTGCTTGTACAGTTGTTCATCAATACATGATGAATTTCGTGAGTTGCACACATAGTGCCTGTACGGTTGTTCATCAACACATGATGAATTCCATGAGTTGCACACATAGTGCATGTACGGTAGTTCATCAACATATGATGAATTTTGTGAGTTGCACACATAGTGCATGTACGGCTGTTCATCAACTCATGATGAATTCCGTGGATTGTACACATAGTGTATGTACGGTTGTTCATCAACTCATGATGAATTTCGTGGATTGCACACATAGTGCTTGTACAGTTGTTCATCAACACATGATGAATTTCGTGAGTTGCACACATAGTGCCTGTACGGTTGTTCATCAACACATGATGAATTCTATGAGTTGCACACATAGTGCATGTACGGTAGTTCATCAACACATGATGAATTTCGTGAGTTGCACACATAGTGCATGTACGACTGTTCATCAACTCATGATGAATTTCGTGGATTGCACACATAGTGCTTGTACGATTGATCATCAACTCATGATGAATTCCGTGGATTGCACACATAGTGTCTGTAGTACACATAATAATGATATACAATTGCAACACACTTTTAACAACATACATTTATGACTCTTAATGTACATAATAAATGCACTCACCTGGCTTACCTCGCTATTATATCCCAACACGCAAATCTGATTACTCAGCTACTTTGCCTTTGCCTTTCCTTTTGCTTAATTCGGGAGCTTGATTTTGATTTACTCAAGCATCCATTAAAGACACGTACAATATCAATTATTAGCATATTCTCTAACATTATACTTAAACAATACTCAAAAGTACTACTATTAAATTTTCTATAACCATCTCAACCTATTTTACAATTTCTGGCTCAATAGTATCGATACCCTTACAATGGTATCGATACTACTATATTATGGTATCGATACTCTATTACGGTATCGATGCCATTTCTGCATTCTGTTATAAATGGTATCAATACCTTCCTCATAGTATCGATACCCCTCTCGGTATCAATACTACTTGCATAAGTATCGATATTGCTCGACTGATTCTTCCCATTTTAAGCCTATAGTATCAGTATTGTTCTATTAGTACCGATACCCTTACCCAAAATTCCATTTTTCAGCCTGATTCTTAGCCAAATTTGGTCAAATTTCCTTATGTTTACACCTCAACAATACTATTAAACTATTCTTTACTTATCCATATTAACTTTTCTTCATTTAGCTTTTTAAAACCTCTAATATCTACTAAGAACATTTCAATTTAAGAATCACACCACTTTTTCTAACATGTTATTAATCCCATACAATGTTTCTAACCTCTTATTTACTTCTTTGACAAGTCAAATATACTAATAAACATCAGTAAAAACTCATATTCTAACATAAAACTCAAAAACCCATTTTCTTAAATCTTCTATATTTCATCAATCTCTTAGTTTTGATCCTATTTAATCCTTCCTTAAGCATCTATAATACTCAATGCTTTAAACACCAACCAAAAATGAAAGAATAAACTAGCAAAATCAAACCTTACCTTTGGCTATGGAGGAGAGCTATTCCACGGGAAAGAATGAGAGAAAAAAATAACTTAGGTTTCCCCTTTTCCAACTTTAATACCTTATTAAAAATGACTATTAAATCCATTTCCCCTTTAAAGGACTAAAATGCCTTCTCTATTTATCTATGCTTGCAAATTAGTCTAAAACACTATTCTAATCACTTTTATTAATTCTCCTCAAATTTTAAAACTTTTCACTAAATGAATATTCCCTTAAGAAAATTCGTTCTCGAATTTAAAGAAGTACCTAAAACGAAGAGGTGTGGAAATTGTTTCCTAAAAATAGCTGAGTAATCAGATTTGCGTGTTGGGATATAATAGCGAGGTAAGCCAGGTGAGTGCATTTATTATGTACATTAAGAGTCATAAATGTATGTTGTTAAAAGTGTGTGTTGCAATGTATATCATATTATGTGTACTACAGACACTATGTGTGCAATCCACGGAATTCATCATGAGTTGATGATCAATCGTACAAGCACTATGTGTGCAATCCACGAAATTCATCATGAGTTGATGAACAGTCGTACATGCACTATGTGTGCAACTCACGAAATTCATCATGTGTTGATGAACTACCGTACATGCACTATGTGTGCAACTCATAGAATTCATCATGTGTTGATGAACAACCGTACAGGCACTATGTGTGCAACTCACGAAATTCATCATGTGTTGATGAACAACTATACAAGCACTATGTGTGCAATCCACGAAATTCATCATGAGTTGATGAACAACTGTACATGCACTATGTGTACAATCCACGGAATTCATCATGAGTTGATGAACGACCGTATAGGCACTACGCATCTTAATAAAATGAACATGACTAGAAAGTTGGTAAATTATCGTATTAGCACTACGAGTGCAAATTTATAAGGTTTATAATAAATTAAAAAAGTTACTTGATATTAGATTTGTATGCTATATTTATGTTTATAAGTTATTTATGCCTCACTAAGAAATTACTTAACATGTATTGATTTCACACGTAGGTTTTGATACAATCGGAGTAAGGAGATCATTGGACATCACAAAGCAAGTGTCGCCTCGTCAGTAACAGTACGACATTCATGTCTACTTTTGATGTATTTAGTTGACATGTAATAGATTTAGTAAAAACGCTCTTAAAAGCATTTGATTTAACCTGATGTAAAATAGTGATGTGTTTGAACATTTCTTTTTGTTTATCTATTTAAGTTTAATGCATGTTTTATTATTGGTACATTAAAATGTTTGTAAAAAGAAACAAAATTTTACGGGTTTACAAATGAGGAACTGTTTTAAAAGTAATGTGACATATGTATCTCGTGTACGGAAAGATATACGGGAGATGGGTGTTACAATGCTCTTCCATAGTTCGAGTATCTTCATGATCTGGTATGGGAATGGTGTCATTCTTCCTTAACTTCTGTCATTCCAAATAATCTGGAGTAAGCATGTCTTTAGCAGCCACGATATCCATACGAAATATCTTTCTCCATGACTCACCTACGTCTTTAACCTTCTTCTTGTAGTTGTCCTCATGATATACGACTTATGATCCAATATTCCATGTGTAGTTCGGATAAACTGACTTGCCCCATACTGCCGTAGTGCCAAAAGCGGAGAATGTCTGACTCATCCCCATAATCCAAGTAACATTATGATTTCTGAGTATTCATATCGATAAAGGATGTCATTATGGGTTAACCAAGGGGTTCTCCAGACAATGTCCTTATCTTAAAGGTGCGTGGATATCTTTACCCATTTTTCTTTTGGGGTGCCTTATTACCACTTTAGTGTAAGTATTTCCCCCAAAGGAGAGTAAGTGGTCCTGAATCAGTGGTAAGAAATCATGTTAGTCTTCCAGAAGTGACTATAGATCCAGACCTGAAGAAGACACATTCCCTTATGTCTGTACGGAGAAAAAAATTCACACGAAGACATAAGGTATATAAATCTCGAAGGTTACTTGCTAGGCCTATACGGAGAATAAATTCCCACGAAGGCATCACTTTCACCCCCACTTATGAAAGGGTTTGGAGCTCATGTATAGAGTCTGAGATGAATTTTTGAAAACCTAAAATCTTTAGAAAACACCAGTACGACTATTTATTTAAAAAAGTAATAATCAAAGGTAAATAATAAGGATCGAAAAGTTAAATTAAAAATTAAACTTAATATTTTCTCTTAAGAAGACAACCGAGAATTAATTTTAGCCTGACTCACTTACCTGTCTCCAGCAGAGTCGCCAAGCTGTTGTAACTGTCCCTCGGGTGGGCTTGAAATTGGGTTTCGACATAAACAAATGTGTTAGAGCCACCACCGATCATTTAAAATTAGGTTGATCGAATACCTTAATTCACTATCTTACCTAATCCAAAATGTGTCAGATTTGGGAGTCGATTACATTCAATGAAGGATTAGCACCTTGTACTGCCCTTTCAGTACCAACTTAATTTCTCGGTTGTCTTAATTGAGAAAATTAAAAGTTAAATTGAAATTTAAAGATTCAATTCGAATTACTTACCTATGATCGATTAAAATTGCACCTGAATGATCAAGAATGTTAGATCGTAAAATAAAATGAATATTAAATATTAAATAAAACAAAGAGAAGAAAAAAAGTTAAATTTAAAAAAGGTTTAAAAATGTTAAAAGATAAAAAAAATAAAATAAAATAAATAATATAAATAAAGATATTAATTTTAAAAAGAAACAAAATAAAAAATGTTAAATTTTGAAAGGAAAAAAAATGTCAAAAGCGCATGTTAAAATCTTTTTTTAAAAAAAGTGTTAAAAAATAATACTAAAAGAGCATGTTAAAATCTTTTTTTAAAAAGAATAAACAAATAAATAGACAAAAATTAAGGGATCAAATTGAAATAAATTGAAATTGATGGACCAAATTAATGTTAAAAGTGAATTGCAAGAAAAAAAACAAAGGGTTAGGGGACCAAATTATAGAATACAAGAAGTATAATCAGTGACTAAATTGAATTAATTGAGAATTCAGAGGTAGAATTGCAATAGATGACCAAAATGAACTACGCATCAAAAGTCCAGGGATTGCAAAAATAATTTAATTTTGTTGTATTTACAACCCGATCCCCTTATAAATAGCCCAAAATAAACAAAAAAACATTTTCATTCCATTCCACAAAAAAAAAAAACTCATATATCCTCTCCCCCAAAACCATTCGGCCATTAGCCGACCAACACCCGACGAGCGCCCTCCGTCGTGCTGACTGCCGCTCTGACGGCCGAAAAAAATTCCAAAACACACCCAAAAGCTTCCCTTGTTCTCCTCGATATCGAAACTAAACCCCAAACCCCCTAAAACACCCCAAAATAGCTTAGATTTAGAATTAAAGCCATGATTTTTACCTAGTGACTTTTTGTATTCTGGCGTCCTTGGCTCCTCGCGCATATGCTTCCCTTGGTGCAGCCGAATCTCTTCTCTCCTTGAGTTGTCTTTACGATGGATGTTCAAATACACCTTGTTTTTTTTTGTTTTGTGTGATGTTTGGGTTACCTCGGTTATTCTTACTGTTATTGCTTCGTTGTTTCGATTATTCTCCTTTGCTTTTCGACCTCCCTGATGAGGCATTTATAGCCCCTAGTCGGGGTTGTTTTTCATTTTCTTTGGGGGTTATTTACCCCTGTTTCTCGATTTAATCGGGATAGCCGATGTTGTTGTTGAAAACCCGAGATGGTGTAGTCTCGGACTTCCCCGATTCAAACGCCGAGAATCTCGGCTAGCACGATTTAGGTCGTTGGTGGCCCTTCGGTTGTTAGCCACTATGTGGCGCTAGTGCTAGGGTTCCCGAAACCCTAATATGTTGGGTTAGTTCAAGCCCATTTTCCTCCAAACCGGGCTTGCTTTGTTGGGTCAGGCTGACATGGCTCGGTTGGGCTTCATTGGACTCGAATGGACTCTTCATTGGACCTAAACATAAAAAAAATGATAAATATATATGTATAATAAAATAATATATAATAAATAATATATATATGTATACCATATTACACTATATAATATAAAATATATAATATATAATATATAAATATACTATATCATATATAATGTATAAATATATAATGATATAATATATATATATATATATACTATATAATATAAGTATACTATAATATATAGAATATATAAATATACAATATATAAATATATATATATACATTATATAATATAAATATACTATATAATATAATATAAAAATATATAATAATATAATATATTATATAAAAAGGGTCGAACGAAAATGTGTGTCTACAAGTAGCTAGTTTTATTAGAAGAAAAATATCAAAAATGCAATGAATGTTTACAAATATAATCGTAAATTAAACACATGATTAATATATTTTTCTATAACTATTAACAAAAAAAACTAATCACTTAAGCTCATATAAGGATCATATAAGGAAAATATTAAAAAATTCAACCAAAATACTCGAACAAAGATAGATACAAATAAATCTAATTGTATCGACAAATGAACCACAAAAGGAGATGAAAACTACTAAAAGACTACTGACGAATCACATATCAGAGTCGAGTGAAGTGAGAAAACTATACATGAACGCAACCGCGTATCCTAATCCAATTCAATGGACCAAAGTAGGGAAGATCATCAGGATAATAAATAAGTGTTATCTTCACCAGTCAACTCGTTATCAAATCCAACCCTAAGAAAAAAGATAAAAAAAAAGTCAAACAACCAAAAACATGTCAGAAGATAAAAGAAACCGTGCGATAAAGGTAGAAAAAATGTGTCATAAGAATAAAATTATTAAAAACTAAAAATCAAACGAGAAACAAAGATATAATATAAAAAAATAAACAAAAATAAAATATACCGATGATCGACAATCAACTGATGTCATAGTCGGCAATGTGAAACAAAAAGAGTGAACGACGCAAATGAAAAGAAATTATGGAAATAGAGTAAATTATATGAACATAATTTAAGAGTTAGTTTCACTTTCATATAATTCAATTTCATTCAGATATATACAAATATTAAAATTAACATTTGATGCATCAATATATATAATTGGTAAAAGGGCACACGAAGTCCCGGTATTTAAAAAAAATTATATTCATATTTTTTTCAATGTGGCATTTCAACTCAAAAAGAAAACCTTATTGTTTATTTCTGTTATAAATGAATAAATTATACTATTCATCACTCAATTATATTCTCTCTCCCGTTTTGGTCACTAAACTATAAAAATTTTTAATTTAATCACTCAACTTTTGAATTGCTCCTATTTTAATCATCATGACTTACTTTATTATTATTTATGTATGATGTGGCATTTATTATTATTATTTTATTAATATATGATTAAAATACTGTTAACTAATTAAAATTTCAAAATTATATTTAAATAAAAAAATATTCTCAAAACTCTAAATCACAATCCCATTAACATTTTACCTTTTTCTCGAAATACGCCGTCTGCTTCAGTTCATATAAGATAATCTTAGGGTTATAAAAAAAACCCTTCAAATTTTATTAATTTATTTTAATATTTAGGGTAAATTACAACATGATCGCCAAACTTTTCTTTGACATTTTTAGAGTAAATTACAATATGTGAAATATAAATCAAGTTCTAAGTCTCAATTTACAAAATCGAATTAAATTAGATTTATTGTATCACAAAATTATGTATAATTTAAGTATTTAACTTAATCATTTATCTTAATTTTGCTTCACAATGTTAATGTATTGCTCATATATAAAATAAAATATATTTTATAAAAATAAGATTTTATTGTTTATTAATGACCTAATACATGATTTAATATGTATAATTTCAAATCTTAAACTATCATTTTGTCACAATCTGCCTAAAATGTTTATAACATTAAACTATTTTTGTCAGTTACAACAAATAAGAACATGACACGTGATAAATAATGCCATGTGATATGAATAAGATAAATATATAATATATTGTTATTAATTACTATTATAATTATTTTAAATACGAATAATATTTTAGAATAAAAAAATTGAAGTATTAAAATGAACTAAAAAGATTGCAGGAAAACAAGTAAAGTTTAAAAGCTAAATTAAATGTTAAGATTCGTGACAGAGTAATTATTTAGAAAATTATTTTGAAAAACAATTATGTTAAGTCACAAATAATATATATTATTTTAAATTAAAATTTTTATTTAGATACAAATTAAAGTATTAATATATATTAAAATAATATATATTAACAAACTCACTTTTAGATTCAATCAGTATGGAAAATAACTTTTTTTTAACTAAACACACTTTCTAAATTATTATTTTGCGATTAAAATAGGAATAATTCAAAAGTTGAGTGATTAAATTAATTTTTTTAAAAATTTAGTGTACAATATAAAAGAGAGAAGATAATTGATTGATAAATGGTGTAAACACATTTATAGTAGCAATAAACAATGAGGAATTAAAGGAGCCGTTGGTCAATAACAATAAACGTTGGTTAAATAGTTACATTTAATTTTTTTTTTGAGATGGAGGACTACATTAAGAGAAATAATAGTACAAAAGTCACATTGATTTATTTTAGAGTACATGGGCTTCACGTACCCTTTTGCTTATATAATTTTATTTACCATAAATAAAATTAATCATGATTTATTATTATAAAATTTAAAATTAAATTAATTTAAAATTAAATTAATAATGAGCGAGTACATTTAGTTTATCGGTCAAACTACTTATTTTTATTCCCTTATATTTTTTTAGTCATGAGCTTTATATCAACTACGAAATACTCCCTTGCCCCTCACTTTTAAGTTAAATTAAGATTAAATTTAGTTGGTGAAAAAAATGGATTTAGAATTTGTCAAAATATAAAATTAATAACATGTCATCTAATCTACTATGTGTAAATACAATTATACCATCAAAGAATTGCTGTCGTTCCTCACGTTTATTGTTATATAGTTAATAATATTCAGAACATACACAACTGTAGTAAATAATGTCGTCGTTCACATGTTTTCAACATTTCCGTGTCAATTGATCAGGTGGCTCACATAAAACGGTAGCGTATGATGATTGATGTGCACTGATCCATTTGTCATAGCCGGTGTGCCCTATAAAATCCCAAAGGGCAAATCGCAAAATCCCCCAGTAAAAAGAAGAAGATGAAGGAGGAAAAAACAACGAGTGCAGCAGACTAAGGGCAAATAGTAAAATCCCCAGATTTTCTTTACATCCAAACACAGCTCTACCTCTATGGTTTATCATCCCTACTGTTTCATCTGTATCTATTATAATTATTATCCTAAAGAAAATTATCTCCTCCCTAATTTTCGCTCACTTTCCAGGAAGAAAAAACAACACCTTCTGTAGTCGTTCCCTATCAAAGGTATGTTTATCAGTTACACCTATCTTATTTCAGCTCTAGAATTTTACATGTTTTGACTTAGCTTGTTTGTTTTTCTTTAGTTATTGAAAGAATGATATCTGTTATAATCGACGACGCTGAATTTGATAAAGGATCGGGTAAAATTGAAGAGAAAGCTAGTGTTTCTACCGATGAAGCTATTTATAGCTGAAACGAAGACAGTAGATTGAAATTGGGACCTTCTAATGAAGAAGGTAGGGTTTCTCTAATGGAACACGATTTTAGGGTTTCAGAGAACAATTTATCCGAGGTTAGGGAGAGTAATGCTGATAGCGTAGATAAGGTAATAGGCGGCGAATCTAGGGTTATTTGTGTAAATGATCGAGTGGATGAACAAGTTGAAATGGCAAATGATGAGAATGATAGAATAGGGAATTCAGAGAAGGGTAATGGTTTGGACTATAAGTCCTTGTTATCAGAGTTCGACGATTATGTAGCCAATGATAGAATCGGTGGAGGGACTTCAAGGGCATTGAGTTATGGGTTTGAAGTGGGTGATATGGTTTGGGGAAAGGTGAAATCTCATCCATGGTGGCCTGGTCATATATTTAATGAAGCCTTTGCATCTCCATCTGTACGTCGCACGAGGAGGGAGGGGCATGTGTTGGTTGCTTTCTTTGGGGATAGTAGCTATGGATGGTTTGATCTGGCTGAGCTTGTCCCTTTTGATCATCATTTTTTTGAGAACTCACAACAGACAAACTCGAGGACTTTTGTGAAGGCTGTGGAAGAGGCAATGGAAGAGGATAGTCGGAGGCATGGCCTTGGTTTGATTTGTAAATGTAGGAACCCATTTAATTTTCGTCCTACAAATGTCCAAGGGTACTTTGCAGTTGATGTGCCTGATTATGAACCAAATGGGATTTATTCAGTGAATCAGATTAGGAATGCAAGAAATAGTTTTAAGCCCAGTGAGACTCTCTCATTTTTGAAACAATTGGCATCAGCCCCTGTAGCTTATGACCAGCATAGCATTGAAGCTTTGAGGAATAAGGCTACTGTTTCTTCTTTTCGGAAGGCTGTGTTTGAGGAATATGATGAGACATATGCACAGGCTTTTGGGGCGCATCCATCACGACCATCCCACCAGGCTGTTAATGCTCCAGCACGATCTTCTAAGGAGGCACCACGAGGTACTTGTTTACTCTTATTGCTGATTCTTGGAAAGTGTTTCAGGTTTTGATTTAATGGAATTCTTTGCAACCTATTCTGCCTTCTATAGTGTCACATTAAATTACAAGTGATGTGTTGTTTTAGAACATATTATTGCTGCACTTACAACACTTTTGGCCAAAGCAGTTACAAGCCTCACATGGCTAAAACCGGTATTCTATTGCATTCGATTTCATGGCTCTTAATTCATATTTTGGATTTCTGTAGTATGTCTTTAGATATAGCACTTTTTTATTGACTGATGCATGGTTATAGTCAGATGTGAGTTTCTGACAACTGTTTTTCCCTGGAAGGGCCATGTTAGAACACAATAGTGATCTTGGCTCTTCAATAACTTGTATTTGGATTTTTAGCTTTCTGATTGATGTTTAGGTCTCTCTTTTACACCCTTCTCATTAATTAACAACTACCAGGAGTGACAAAAAGGTTGTGTATAAGTTTTGCAATACTTTGGTGTATTCATCTATCGACTATCTTGGTTCAGTATTTACACGACACTGAAAGGATAGAAGTAGTCGTGCATCTCTGCCTCTTGATATCCTATGATAATATTTGCATGCACTCCTCTTGGTTACTGGTTTGGGTGTGAACATTGTCAAGTCTCTGTTCTTATGAGATTGTTACCTTCTTTGTTGCCATTTCCAGCTCCTTTGAGTGGGCCAATGGTGATTGCAGAAGCATTGGGTGGTGGAAAGAGTTCTATAAAACCCATAAAAGTTAAGGACCATTCAAAGAAAGACAGATACTTATTCAAACGTAGAGATGAAGCAGCTAGTTCAACAATGCACTCTACTTACAGAGAGGGATCACCAACATTTTTAGCTGGGGATTATGTCCTACAGAAGAGGGCTCCAGTTTCTCAAATTCCAATAAAACAAGAGCATACTATCGTTGTAAGCAGGGATGGTGTAAGTTCAAGTGGAGATTTATCCGGAAATGCAGTTGCATCTGTAAACCAGACTTCATCAGCCAATGCTTTTGCTGAAGATGTAAAGCCATCTTTGAATAAAATTGATGGTGGGCCAGCATCTTCACAGCACGAAGGTGATGTTATATTTGACCTGAAGCCTGAGGGTGGAAAATTGCCCCCATATGAAGGAGTTGAGAAACATGATATGGATTCCCCTGCAAAACTGGAAGGAGGCCAAGGATTAGATCAAGTTCAAGATGGTCTCACTGGTGGGCATCCTTACCTGGTTGATATAAAGTGCTCCGGTGGTATGAGTGCTGAGGGTGGGTTGAAGAAAGTGAAAAAGCGAACTTCAGCAGATATAGGTGCTGAGAACTCTGCTTCCGTGGAAAAAAAGAAGAAAAAGAAGATTGAGGCTGGATCAGAAACAAACTCTGATAAACCAAAGAAGCCTTCTCTCCTTGGAATAGGTGGGGCTAAATCTGCCCAGATCGGTTTGGGTCCTAGAGACGAGTTTCAGGTCAATCAGCAGAAGAAAGAAGTTGATCCTACACATTCCTCACTCAATTCTGTTGGGGCTTCCACAACCATTGGTATGGGAAATTCTGGGCTTGAACTTGCACAACTACTAAGTGATTTGCATGCTCTGGCCCTTGATCCTTTTCATGGTGTTGAAAGGAATATCCCAAAAATTGTTAAGAGATTCTTTTTACGATACAGATCACTTGTTTATCAGAAAAGCTTGGCTTTGTCGCCACCATCTGAGACAGATCGTGCTGAACCCCATGTTGGTAAACCACCTTCGCTTGGAACCTCTGACAACTATGGCAAGGAGAATGTTAGAGACTCAACCCCAAAACCATCAAGACCCCTTGCAAGACCTGATAATCCGACAAAAGCGGGACTGAAGCGTCCCCCATCTGATCGTCAAGAAGAAATTGCTGCAAAGAGATTGAAAAAGATTACTCAGTTGAAATCATTAGCTGCAGAGAAGAAGGGCAATCTGAGAACTTCAGAAACTCCAAAAGTTGAAGTTAAAGAGCAGCCAACTGCAGGTCCCCCAGGAAGACCACTCAAAAAACCAGATTCTGCAAGGAAAATGGAGCCTCAACCTAGGGCTGTTGAGCCTACAATGCTGGTTATGAAGTTTCCTCCTCAGGTATCACTTCCATCAGTTGCACAACTAAAGGCAAGATTTGGACGCTTTGGCTCATTAGATCAGTCGGCGATTCGTGTGTTTTGGAAGTCCTCAACGTGTCGTGTTGTGTTCAGACACAAGATAGATGCACAGGCAGCATATAGATATGCTAATGGAACTAATTCCCTATTCGGCAATGTGAATGTGAGATACCATCTTCGTAGTGTGGAAGCTCCTACAGCAGAAGCACTAGATTCTGATAAGGGACGAGGAGACGATACTACTGGTGAAACCATACGAGTTAAGGAACCTGTAGTTGAACGATCAGCGCTGGTGCTTGCACACCAGCCTATTCTACAACCAACAGTCCAGCTGAAGTCCTGCCTGAAGAAGCCAACAAGTGAAGAGGCAGGGCAGGCAACTGGCAGTAACGGCAGTAGGGGTGTGGCCCGTGTAAAATTCATGTTGGGTGGGGAAGAAACTAGTAGGGGAGATCAATTGATGGTTGGTAATAGAAACAACTTCATCAACAATCCTGGTTTTGCCGGTACTGCTGCACCTTCTGTTGCAATGGAATTTAATACTAAGAACTTTCAAAAGGTCATTACTCAATCTTCGTTTTCCTTTCCTGTTAATCCCCCCATTTCTCAATTCGGGAAAGCCACCACCGAAGTGGCTCCCGGAAATCTTAATACGCAAATTACCACCCCACCAGCTAGTACCACTAGTATGGATATTTCACAGCAGATGCTAAACCTTCTGACAAAGTGCAACGATGTCGTAACCAATGTAACGAGCATGTTGGGCTATGTGCCTTACCATCCTCTTTGAATAAACGAAGATCGACCTAAATTAATGTTCGATCAAAATCAAAGAGATGACGATGTATGGTTTTCTCCGAAGCTGCTGCCAGGAAAGCAGCAAATGAACCACAAATGCCGTGGGGGTTTAAAGAGAGTGCAATCAAGAAAAACCCATTCGTGGGTTATAAAATTATATGTACCCATTTTGTTGCAAGTGTTGGATGCTTCCAGTTGTGTACTTGCATGGCAGTGCCCTGCGCTGTTCCCACCCCCCCATCTGCCCCCATTGAACTGAATGTCTGTGTTTTGTTTTATGTTACGAGTAAATGCCAGTATCGTATTTTAGTTTTGCTGGGTGTTTTGATGATTACAGAGGATCGAGTAAATTAAACATATTAGACTAGACGTACATACAACAACAACAACAACAAAACCCAATTCCCATATGTATGGGGTAAGGGGGAGGTAGGGTAGTAGGCTGCCCCCAACGCCAGGTTGAGAATAGCTTCCGTGAAAGACCTCCGGCAGTCAGAAAATTAAAAATATAGATAAAATGCAATGCATGTATAAATAATTACATAAATACATAGCTAAACAGTATTCATATGCAGTCATTAATACCATATGTGCTTCTGTAATGGGGAGTAATCCGTACAAATATCCCTGCGAAAGAGTCTCTGCATATAGACAGAAACCTAAGACCCGGCTAAAATTAACAGAGGAAACATGATGAGAATGATACACATGAGACAACGATAGCAAGCCCAGTTCTAATATTTCATAAATACCAATAACAGAAAAGTATAAAAAGTAAAAGTCAAGGAAATAACTACAAATGCTTTTAAAAGAAGACAAAGATGATACACCCTATAGATGTGACCCACCCTACTCGACTACCCTAGTCTTAAGCCTCCATAATTTCCTATCATAGGTCATGTCTTCGGTAAGGCCTAAATCCTTCAAATCAGATCTCAAGCAGTCATCCCACTTCCGCCTTGGTCGTCCTTTCCTTCTGGCACCGTCGACTGTAATCGACTCTACCCTCCTGACCGCATCCGACGGTAGTCGCCTAAGGACGTGTCCAAACCACCGTAGTCTTCCCTCCCTCATTTTTTCGGAAACAGACATCACCCCTAAGGACATCCTAATAGCAGAGTTTGTCGTCATATCCCACAGAGTCCTACCACATGTCCATCGAAGCATTCTCATTTCTGCGGCCTCTATCCTCCTAACGTGATCCTTCTTGGGTGCCCAACATTCTGATCCATACAACAGCGCTGGTCTTATTGCCATTCTATAAAATTTTCCCTTAAGTTTTAGAGGCACCTTCTTGTCACACAAACTCCAGTAGCAGCCCTCCACTTTAGCCATCCCGCCTTTATACGGTGTGTAACGTCATCATCTACACCCCCATCTTTATGTATCATAGACCCTAAGTACTTGAAATAATCCTTTGAGGGAAGAACGTGTCCTTCTATGCATACCTCTACATTTTCATCATTTTGGTTCCCACTGAAGTTTGAACATAAATACTCTGTCTTTTCAATATTGATCCTTAAACCTTTTCTTCCAAAGCAGTCTTCCAGGTAGCCAGTCTGCTATTCAACTCAGATTTTGTTTCAGCCACTAAGACAATGTCGTCAGCGAAAAGCATACACCAAGGAACACCGTCTGGTGTCGCACAATAGATGTCGTCCATAATCAAGGCGAAGATGTAAGGGCTAAGAGCCGACTCCTGGTGGAGTCCGATTTCCACCGGGAATGCCTCGGTGTCGCCAACTGTAGTCCTGACGTAAGTAGTAGATCTACAGTACATATCACGAATCGTCCGGATATAAGCAGTTGGTATCCGTCTCGTTTCCAAAGTCTTCCAGATCGTATCGCGAGGAACGCTATCATAAGCCTTCTCAAGGTCAATGAACGCCATGTGAAGATCTCTAGACTTTTCCCTATATTTCTCCATAAGCCGTCGAAGTAGATGAATCGTCTCCGTGGTAGACCTGTTTGGCATAAAGCCAAATTGGTTTTCCGAAACCCTAGTGACTTGTCTCAACCTAGCCTCTATCACCCTTTCCCATAGCTTCATGTATGGCTGAGTAGTTTAATACCTGTAGTTACCACAACGTTGGGGATCTCCTTTATTTTTATAAATTGGTATCACTGTAGACTCTCTCCACTCCTCTGGCATCTTGGCAGTCTCTAAAATAATATTAAAGATGTTGGTCAACCACTTAACTCCCTCATCTCCTAAGGCTAACCACACAGTGATAGGAATTTGATCAGGACCGACAGCTTTCTCCCTTCCCATCTTTCTAAGAGCCATTTTGACTTCCTCAAACCCAATCCTACTTGTAGGGCAGTCATTGGCCGTAGTATGATGGTCGGCTGACCCAACAACGATATTATCTCTACATGGAGAGGCACCGTCATTAAATAAGCCAAAGAAATAACTACCCCAAACCCTCTTAATATCATGTTCTTTCGTTAAAAGAACACCATTGTTGTCCTTAATAAACCTAATGTTACCTAGATCTTTTTTCCTAGTCTCCCTAGATTTTGCAAGTCTGAATATGCCATTTTGTCCTTCCTTAGTGTCTAATCTCTTGTACATTTCCTCATATGCCTTATCCTTTGCTTTAGCTACCGTTTTTCTTGGCTTCCCGCTTTGCCTCTGGTATCTTTGTTTAGCTCCCGACCTTTCTTCGTCGTCATTGCATTGAAGAAACTCCTTGAAGCAAGTTTGTTTTGTCTTCACCTTAGTTTGGACTTCGTCATTCCACCACCACGATTCTTTATGTTCCTTGGCCTTCCCCGTCGACAACCCAAGGGTTTTTTTGCCCACCTCTCTGATGGAATTTGCCATATTTTTCCATAACATATCTGCGTTATTTGAGTTTGTAGTTTCAAAACCTGTATTAGACAAAAGCTTACTCCTAAAGTCATCAGTTGTCGCTCCATGTAAGTTCTTCCAGAGGATCCTAGGTTTACCCAGTTTAGCCCTCCTATGCGTGCTCCGCCCGTTGGGTACGCGGAACACCAAAACCAACAATTAGTGTTGTGATGCACATGCCTCTTCAGGGAACACCTTACAGTCAATGCAAGCCCATCGTTCCCGATTTCTAACCAAGATGTAGTCGATTTGGGTACAATGTCCCCCACTGTGAAACGTAATCAAGTTCGCATCTCTTTTATTAAATAAGGAGTTAGTGATCACTAAGTCGTGAGCAGTAGCAAAGACTAGACGTACATACCTACGTCTATATATGTTGATACTGATATTTACACATCTAATGCTTATTCTTTGAATAGAAGGTTGAAAGCCAAATCAAAATCAAACCTCATTTTGTTTTTTCTCAACTTAAATTTTTTACTGTTATGTGCAGCTCTTTGTTACCCGGAAAGCACTAGAAATATATTTCCTCGTAAAATCATTTTGATTATTATTAAATTAAATCAAAATCTATATTATATGCTAATATAATCACATCTTAAGTATAATGCATATTTTCAATTAATGTAAGTTAAATTTCATAAAACTTCCATGAATGGTAATTACATTTTTTTTTCATTTTTCATTTTAATAATTGTAAGTTAACGAGTGTTATACATTTTTTTATTTTAAATTTAACTATATATATTAACTTTGAGATGGATATAATTTCCTTTTTATTCCTTTTTTTATATTTTAGTAATTTTTATTAGTATATTTTAAATAGTGGTAATAATTTTTATAATAAAAATAATAAATTTATTTTAAAGATTGACATATCATAAAATTTAAAATAAGTTTAAAATATTTAATTTCCGTCTAAAAAATATATTAAATTAATATTCTATTTTATCAAAGAATAGAATAATTTTATGAGAAATAAACATATATTTCGTGTTAATTAACACCGATAATAATAAATCATTTTTTTATTAATAGGGGACGAGTACAAAAATAAATGCGTTTTAGATGAAACGACAAAAATAAATGCGTTTGAGTGAAAGAGTTATACGAGGTATTTAATCAAAGTAAAGTTTGGTACCTACTCCTCCAACTGCTGATGTCAGATGGAAGGCAGCAATTAATTCATGGCAGTTTTTGCTTGTCTTTCCCACTTGGTCACATATTAAATTAATCCTTCAGAAAAGGGTTTTATCACCAAATGAAAAACGTAAACAATAAGTAGGGTAAAATACACCATCTTCACCTAATGTTATTCTCTCTCCTATTTTACTTACTGTAGTTTCAAAATATTTAATTTACTTATTAAACTTCCGAATATCTCTTCTTTTGGTCACTATAAATTATTTTATTATTATTACTCTATGACATGATATCTTTTTTATTATTAAAATATAAAATTAATTTAAAATAAATAATAAAATAATATTTTCACTTCTCAACTATCACCCCTTCTCTTCACCGTCGACCACCGTCGGCTTTCTCAACCAGTAAACGTTTGATCCCAAATTATACCGAGAGTCTCGCTTTGATATGCTGATTCCAAATTTGGTGGTTGTTTCACCAGAAAATATCCCCAAACCCATGAATTTCGATTGAAACATTTCGATTTCCTCACTTTTGCTCTCTTATTCATAGACTTCAGAGCATATTCCGACAAAATGGAGGTCAGATTCAAACACAAGGGGTCAAGACGAAGCGACTAATGAAATTTAGGACCAACTGACCATCATTTAAGGTGGTCGATGGCGATCGATGTTTTAATTTTCTCACTTTTGATTGGATTCAGAGAATGTTCCGATAAAATAGAGGTCGGATTCGGGCTCAATATGAAGCTACCAATGAAATTTAGGATTGAATAATTACCATCTACACCGTCGATGGTGGCGTTCAACGTCGGTGAACAGTAGACGACCACCATTTATTTTTATTTTATATTTTAAATTATTTTATATTAAATAATAATAATAAGTGTCACATCATATCAAAATAATAATAAAATAATTCAGAGTGATCATAAAAGGAGCAATTCGAAAGTTCGGTGAAAAAATTAGATAATTTGAAAATAAAGTAAACGAAATATGAGAGAAAATAAAGTTTAGTGAAAAATGGTGTAGTTTATACTAATAAGTAACAAACATTTTGGATCTTTGATTTGTCCCTTACTTACTCTCATTTCAAATGACCACCATCTAAGACCGTTAATAATGGTGTCCAATGTCGAAAAATAGTGAACGACCACCATATGTTTTTATTTTATATTTTAAATTATTTTATATTAAATAATAATGAAATAATAAAAATAAATGTCACATCATACTAAAATAATAATAAAATATTTTAGAGTGACCAACACATAAACAATTCAAAAATTCGATAAGTAAATTAGAAAATTTAAAAATATAATAAATGAAACAAGAGATAGAATAAATTTAAGTGATGAAGGGTGTGTTTAGTTTACCCTGGGAAAAACTAAAAGAAATTCTGTAAGGGATGAAGTGAGAATCGGGATAGTACGGGGATATATGAGAATATATATATATATATATATATATATATATATATATATATATATATATATATATATGGGCAACTAAGGGGATAGTTTTGTACTTTCGTCAACGCTCAAGGGTTGTAAACTGTAAAGTAGTGGTGAAACTGAAGACCATTGATAAGTGATGAGCCAACCAAGCATTTAAGAAGGCTAATAAAACTATCAACAGTACAAGAATAAGCTATCTTTATGCACAATCACAAAAATAATGGAAGATACTTCATCAACAAACCAAGTTACATCGCTAGCAACTCGTTTCCATGAAGCTGTAAGGGCTCTTCTCAGATGCTTGGGACTCGAAACTGGGTTCCACCAAAACCCTAGTTCATGTCCCATGGAAGAAGATGATGATGGCAAAGTCGATAACAATCGACATTCTTCTGAAAAAGAAGCAGGTTCAACTCCAACAGGTTATTCAGACCCACCAGCTGATCCTCCTTCCACCCCCAGCGTAACTGTAAGTCCATAACTGAGCTTTATATATATATATATTTCTTTGCAGTCCATAACTGTAGGTCAATTATGCAGGGAGTTCCGGTGATAGTTCTCTTCACTCCTAAAAGGCCAGAGACAGGCGAAGGCAGCGGACCTCAGATTAATTAGCTTGAGCTTTCACAATGGCAAGAGAGGTTTATCTAAATCTAAGGTCTTTTGGGTTTGGTTTTCATCTTTATTTGAGAGAGAGATCGGGTGAGTAATTTGTATAAAATCTCGTAAATGTGCTTGTTGGTTGGGAAAAAATAAAAATAAAAATCTAAAGCCATTATAAATGTCACTGAAGCTGCTTTCTTTGATATGATTGAAACTGGAAAAACTTTTACAATCATATTTATTTAGTTTCTTTATGGTTCCAAGAAAATCATGTTATGGTCAACGGATGCAGTATTTTGAGTTAGTTTTCGAATTTAAGAAATTATATTAATATTTTAGATGCCTGTGAAAATATATAATTTAATAAAAATATAAAAATTTAAAATATAAGTAAATTTAAAATTTGTAAGAGGGCTAACCTTACTTCAATATTCCTCGGCTCATCCTAATACCGAAACACCATTTGTCCAAAGTAGTTGACATTTTCTACCTGACGCTTTTACCATATGCTCTTCTCTTTGTTCCCACATCGCTTAGAATCATATACTCGAAGGCTTCGTAGACTAGGTTAATACCGGTCGAGGTTTGGAATACATCTTTCCAAATTCTAATCGAGTCTACTAGTTTGTTTTGGGTAACCTATATGTTTAATACCTTAACTATTATTTTTGTTCCGTTTTGATTATCTAATTATTTTTTAAATCATACATAATATTTAATTTTATTTTTATTTTAGCCACATACCGTTTAAAAATAACGGTGATGTTGACGTATCACCATAAGATAATAAAACATCATCATTAAAAAAATAATAAAAAATGAAATTTATGTTAGAATGAATTTAAAACATAATATTATGTATAATTAAAAAATAGATGAATAACCAAAACATAATAAAAGTGATAATTGGAATACTAGACATGTAATTTATGTTAGAATTCAAATATGATTTTAATTCATACATTTGACAAGGCAATGGATAGTTCACGAATGGTTTGAAACTTCATGAAATATTAACATGAGTTGGCTATCAACTTAAGAAATTCATTAGCTTAAAATGTGGCAACATTTTGATGATGAAGCAGCAGTTGGATTTTTCTAGTATGTCAGCAAAGTTTGAAATTACATGAAGGAAGCAACTCGTATGGCAGCAGCTAGGAAATGATATCAGCTTTGATGCTTAACAATTAAGCAATATGAAACAACCACAAATTGAAGCAGCAATAGAGTGATGATGCGGTAGCAACAAAATTATGAAGAAGATTAAGGCGACATAAGAAAAAAATCAACAGCATATTAGACTGTTTAGTACACCTATAAATATGTGCATAGATTAGCTTTAGTATGTATGAATGAGTGAAAGAAAAAATGAGAGATAGTGAGTGAAGCTTAGCAAAGCTATAGTGTTGTTTGTAAACTAAGCGATTCTAGTATCATATTTGTATTTTGGTTCGTATCAATTATATCGTGCGAGTTATAAAGTTTATTGGGTGTCCATTAACGCTTCCAACAAGTGGTATTAGAGCTTGGTTCGAGTTTACGCAACGAAGAAGATGACCAATATGATTCAATCACTCGAGATTGATAAAGGCGAAATATGGCAATTAGAGTATCCAAATGAATACGTTACTTGGTTCCCAAGTTTGTTGGGATATCGTCGAGGAAGGTTTTGTCGAACTCGAAATGCAACAGCAGAAGCAACCTTGACAAATGAAGAGAAAAGGGTACGGAAGGAATCCCCCAAGAAAGATAACATAGCTTTGTTTTTTATTTTTCAAGGAGTAAATGAATCTACCTTTGAAAAAAATCTCATATGCGAAAATTGCAAAAAAAAACATGGGAGGTTCTACAAAAATCTTTTCAAGGCATCAAAAAGAAAAAAAGGCATGTTTACAATCTATATGAGCTGAGTTTGAAACGTTGAAAATAAAAAATACAGAAAGTGTTGATTATTGTATTAGCCGTGTAAAAGCGGTTGTAAACGAAATGAAAAGGATTAGTGAATCACTCGATGAAGTTAGAGTGATGGAAAAGATTTTATGGTCATTGACATAAAAATTTGACTAAGTGTCATGGCAATCAAAGAATCGAAAGATTTACCTCAAATATCAATCGATGAGCTTGTGGGTTCACTTCAAGCCCATGAGTAGAGAAGATAAAAAAAATGAAAATACTGAAAATTTAGAGCAAGCCTTGCAAAGAAAAATGAAAAATATCAATCGATGAGCTTGTGGGTTCACTTCAAGCCCATGAGTAGAAGATAAAAAAATGAAAATATTGAAAATTTAGAGCAAGCCTTGCAAAGAAAAATGAACATCCACGAAGAACAAGCCAACAACAACTACACACGAGGCTGAGAAAATCGAGGTGGTTATTGTGGAAGAAATAGAGATGAACAAGGAACACAAGGACATGGTGGTCAATCATATGACACCACTCAAATGAGTGAAAACTACCAAACATCAAGCTATGAACGAGGATTCAGAGGCCAAGGTTGAGGCAGAGGAAGATACCAACAAAGAAATAAATCTAAGCTGTAATGTTATAATTGTAGCAAGTATGGTATGTAACACTCCAACCCGTACCCGACTCGGATAAAAGTCCGATGTGTCACATTGACTTTTCAAATCAATGTACTTATACAAAATAGTGGAAAATTTAAACTTATATTAAATAAATTGAATAATTTACATAAATTCAATACAAAAGGTTTACAAACTGACAAGAGCATATACAACTTAAACCATTAATTACATGCCAACACTGGTTAATATAACAAAAAGAACCTACTGTTTAAGTTGCTTCTGATATGATATTTAAAGGAGTTATGCTGTCCCAGCTGCCTATCCTTGCTCTTCTGACTTCTTTGATCCTACGTGTGAAACACTCACACGCTAAGTCATCGACTTAGAGATTCATAATATATAATAATGTTATAATGAAATTGTAACATACAATCATATATTTATTCAACAAAACATACATGGACATGCATTTAACAAATAATAACCTATCACAGTATTCAATGTTATTTCATATTATATATTTTATTAGCCCATGGTACATTACTGAGAACTTAAGGTATGTGAGTGCATTGAGGTTGTGCACAAATGTTGTCACCACAACTCATATAAAATGCACCAAAGTGCCGCGTAGAAAATGCATCGAAGTGCCACATAGAATGTCCCGAAGGACTACGCAGAATTATCTCGTAAGACCACATATATGTTCCAAAGGACCAAATATATGTCCAAAAAGGACCGCATATATGTTCCAAAGGATCACATATATGCCCCGAAGGACTGCGTAGAACCCTCGACTATTGGCATGCCAATTATACCCTCAACTCTCATATTACATAACATGGGCTTTCCCATTTATCACAATTCACATGCCTTATATCACATAGACATATCATCTCATAGCTTCTTATCACATAGTTCATGTAACATTATCATATGTTCACTTAGATCATTGTCTTATAATACATATCATATAAGTTCATGTCCATATCATATCATGTAATGCAAACAAGATACATTCACACAATACAAATCATAATCATGTTTCTACTCATGCAATTATGTATTCAATATGTCGGAAACAGACTTGTCACAAGTCTAATTTCCATATAGCAGTACATATATTCTAAAAGTATGCACTCACCTTAGCCTCACTTAGTCCAAATCAACTCCTATATCTTTTAATCTTCCTCTCGATTGATCTTAACTCGTCGACTGTTCCAGAACTTGTTTATGTTCGATATCTACATGAAAGTAAATTCGATGCGAATATCAGAATTCTAAACATTATGAATCGATCTTCAATAACCTAAACTAACCTAAGTACTTAATTCACATTTTCACTTCGAGTAGTATCACTACCCAAGGTACAGTACCGATATTTCCTTTACGGTGGTATTGATAATGTGCTTGAGTATTGATACCCTTTTCCGATTCTAGAATTCTATTACTAAAATGGTATCGATACTTGCATAATGGTAGTTTCGATACTTCATGAAGCATTTATCAACATTGGCCTTATGGTATTGATACTGTTCATGTAATATCGATACATACACAATATTATCACCTATTATTGCTTTGTAGTATCGGTACTACTCATCCAGTATCGATACCATCAACCAAGAATATACTCCTACCACCCAAAACTTATCAACAATTCACCTAAACTTCAGTTTTAGAACTCCTTTCATATCATTAAACTCAACTATATTCACTTTAACCATCTTTTATCATTCTAACACACCATCATCTTCAATATCTCACTATAATTCTTTAAACTAAGAATCTTACTAAATTTTCTACATGTTCTAAACTTATTTCTAACACTTATTACTTCTTATTCTAACTAATGACAAGTAAATTCCAACTTCCAAATCCATTTATTTCCTATTATTCATAATTTCACTTATAAACCTCTTATATTCAATTATCCACAACTTATAATTCTTTGAGTTTCTACATCCATTTAAGTTTCCATAATCTTTCCTAATGCTTCATTAATCAAAACCACTCATGAATTTCAAGAATTAACCCGCTGAAAACCAAACTCACCTTTTCTATGGAGCTCACATTGAGAGAAGGAAGAAGAATGAAGATATCTATGGAAATCTTTTCTTTCCCCTTTTTCTAGCTCCACGTGGTATATAACATAACCATAACAATTTTTTTTATTCATTTACTTGTCAAATGACCATTTTTCCCTTTCATTCATCATTCTTTGCTATTCAGTCCTATATAAAAATATTTCACTTAAGTCCATGAACTTTTCAATTTATCTAATTTAGTCACTGAATTCTAAAATTTTACAATTTGGTCACTAATCCGATGTTTGAGATGTTACAAATATCCCCCTTAAGAAAATTCATCCTCGAATTTTCATTACACAAAGAGATGGGGTATTGATTACGCATATCTTCTTCACGTTCCCACGTTGCTTCCTCTACCTTATGATTCCTCCATAAAACCTTGACCAATGGAACTGTTTTATTTCTTAACTGCTTGACTTCATATGCCAATATTTGCAGTGGTTTCTCCTCATAGGTCAAATTGGGTTGAACTTTTATTTCTTCCAGTGTAACGATATGGGAGGGATCAGATCCATATCTCCGAAGAATGAGAACATGGAAAATGTTATAAATCTTCTCTATTTCCGGTGGCAAAGCTAACTGATATGCCACTGGTCCTATTCTCTTAACAATCTCGTATGACCCAATGAATCTAGGACTCAACTTTCATTTCCGTCCAAACCTTAATACCTTATTCCAGGGAGATACCTTCAGGAAAACTTTATCTCCAACTTCGAATTCAATTTCTTTCCTCTTAAGATCAGAATATGACTTTTGTCGGTCGAATGCTACTTTGAGATTATGTCAAATTTCCTGAACTTTCTCTTCCACATATTGAATCAAATCCGGACCAAGAACACTTTGATCTTTAATCTCATACCAGTTTAGTGGCGTACGACATTTTCTCCAATATAAAGCCTCATAGGGTGCCATTTTAATGCTTGGCTGATAACTATTATTGTAAGCAAATTCAACAAGTGGCAAATACTTCTCCCATGATCCTTTGAACTCGATTACACATGCTCTCAATATATCTTCCAATATTTGAATAGTCCGCTCGGACTATCCATTCGTATGAGGGTGAAAAGCTGTACTAAAATTCAGTCGAGTTCCCAACGCTCTATGTAAAGATTTCTAAAATCTCGATGTGAATCGAGGATCTCGATCAGAAAATATTGAAACATGCACTCCATGCAATCTAATAATTTCTCTAATGTACATCTCATCATACTTTTCCATAGAGAAATCAGTTTGAACCGAAATAAAATATGTTGACTTGGTCAATCGATCAACTATTATCCAAATCGAATCTCTTCTGTTCGGAGTAAGAGGTAACCCCGTAATAAAGTCCATCGTCACATTCTCCCACTTCCATTGTGGAATGGAGAGTGGTTGCAATAATCTCGAAGGAACTTGATGCTCGACTTTGACTTGTTGACATGTCAAACATTTAGACACAAATTTGGTGATACTTCTTTTTCATTCCTGGCCACCAATACGGACTCTTAAGATCCATATACATCTTGTTTGCACCCGGGTGCATTGTCAATAGACTATAGTGAGCCTCTGTCAACAGATCATTCTTCAATTCCTCATCACCTGGAATCACCACTCTCCCTCGATAATACATATTCCCATCAGACTTAATATCAAAATCTTTAATTTCTTTATTCTTTACTTGTTCCAATCTCTTCAAACACTTTTCATCTTTGTTTTGCAATTCTTTAATTAGATCCAAACATGTTGGTTTAAGCTTTAATTCTGCACATAGACCACATTCTCCATCTAATGGCAACCTTGCATCTAAAGCTCGTAAGGCTGCAAACATTTTTTGACTTAAGGCATCCGCTACCATATTTGCTTTTCCAGGATAGAAATCAATTATCACATCATAGTCCTTTAGAAATTCAACCCATCTTCTCTGCCTCAAGTTTAATTCTTTCTAAGTCATCAGATACTTCAAGCTCTTATGATCCGTATAGAGATAACAACGTTATCTATATAAGTAGTGACACCAAATCTTGAGAGCGGACACTACTGCAGTCAACTCCAAATCATGCGTTGGATAGTTTTTCTCATGTGGTTTTAATTGTCTAGACGCATATGCTACCAGTTTCCCTTCTTGCATCAGTACACATCCTAAGCCATTATGGGATGCATCACTGTAAACTACGTAGTTCTTGCCAGATTCGAGTTGGACTAATACTGGAGCTTCTGTTAAAACTCTCTTTAACGCTTCAAAACTTTCTTAACACTGAAGAGTCCAAACAAATGGTACATTTTCCTCATCAATTTGGTCAAAGTCAGAGCTATCATCAAAAAGTTCTTAATGAACCTTCGATAATAACCCGTAAACCCCAAAAAACTCTAAACTTCAGACATATTCTTTTGGAGTTTCTTATTCTAAAATGGCTTTTATCTTTTGAGGATCAGTCCGAATTCCCTCTGCAGAAATCACATGTCCTAAAAATGTCACCTCACTTAACCAAAACTCGTAGTTAGACAGTTTGGCATATAGCTTCTTATCTCGTAGAATCTGCAAGAGTATCCTTAGATGTGTACTATGCTCTTCATTAGACTCCGAATACACCAATATATCTTCAATGAAAACAACTAAAAACTGGTCTAGATAAGGTTGAAACATTCTATCCATAAGATCCATAAAGTAGCAGGTGTATTCGTTACCCCGAACGATATAATAATGAACTCATAGTGACCATATCTCATTCTAAAAGCCGTTTTCAGAATATATTTCTCCTGAATTTTCAATTGATGATAACCAGAACGCAAATCAATATTCGAAAATACTATAGCTCCATTTAATTGATCAAATAAATCATCGATTCTAGGGAGGGGATATTTGTTCTTTATGGTCACCTTGTTGAGCTGTCTATAATCTATACAGAGATGCACTGAACCATCCTTCTTCTTTAAAAATAATACCGGAGCTCCCCAAGGTGACACACTTGGTCTGATAAATCCTTTGTCCAATAATTCTTGCAACTAAATCTTTATTTCTCTCAATTCTTTTGGTGCCATTCGGTAAGGTGCCATTACAATAGGCGTTGTTCCAGACATTAATTCAATTTGAAATTCAACCTCTCTATCTGGAGGTAATCCTGGAAACTCTGCAAGAAAGACATCAGGGAACTCTTTGACTACATGAATCTCTTCTAATTTTTTCTCATTGGCTCTGGTATCTATCACATTAGCAATGAAACCCTGACATCCTTGTAGCAATAACTTCTTTGTTGACATCACTGATATTACATTTGCTAACAGATTCAATCTTTTACTAATGATATTCACTTCTATTCTTTTTGAACTAATCAGGGTTACCCTTTTCAGTCTACAATCAACATTTGCTTGATAATGATACACCCTTTAAATATTTTATTTACCCGAAAACTATGCCCTAAAGAATTATTCACTATCACTTCGTTACTTGTAGCTTCTAATGGAATTCTCAACTCCTTCACTAACTTACTAATAATATATGAATAAGTGGAACCCACATCAATCAATACCAACAAAATTTATCATATAACCAAAAAGTACCTGTTATAATCTCTAGATCATCACGATCTTCATTTGTATTTATATTATACATTCGTGCAGTTGAACGCACTTCCTGTTGTGTGGAAGATTCAAACTGGTTTCTCCCTCTACCTCTTCCAAGTCCTCTTTGAGAGGCCGAAGCAAATCGTTCTGATTGTATAGGTTCGCCAACCATCAATGGACAATCCCGGATAAAATATCCGGTGTTCCCACATTGGAAATAGGCTCCGAAGACTATTCAACACACTCTATAATGATTCTTCCTACAATGCTGTCACTGTCTTGATTGGCCTTGATTTGATCTCCCATCACCAGACCCTACCGATTGCGTCTGTCTGGTTCTCATCTGACTTGAACCTCTAGCAGAGGATGCAATTGACTCAGACCTCGCCTGAGATCAGAACCTAGAATCTCTACCCCTTTTTTATGGTGTCGAGCTTGAAAAAACACCAACTCTCTTGGATGTCTGGACCTTTTGTTCTCCAAATCTTTCATTTTGAGCTCTCTCAAGAGCTTTAGCAAGGTTAACCACCTCTTGGAATGAGGAAAGATTCCATACAATCAACATCTCCTTCAGTCTAGGGTGCAAGCCCTCCACAACCCATTCACAAGCGTCTTTTTCCGTTGGAATAAGCTCAGTGGCAAATCGACTAAACTTATTAAACTCGTACTCATATTAATATACGGTACAATTCAACTACTTCAAGCTCATAAACTCTTGCTTCATTTGCTTGATAAACTGATCTCCCATATACTTGTGCTTGAACTCTTCTAAGAACAAGGACCATTTCACTTGGTCACTTGTCATTCACATGGTGACGTTCGTCCACCATATTCTAGCTTGTCCCTTTAGCAAAGAAACCGCTCCATCTAACTTCTCCACTTCTGAGCATTGGAGACTATCTAACATGATATTCACATCATTAAGCCAGAGGTCCACTGCAACAGGACTTTACTTGGCTTTACCTTTATATTTGCGAGCTCCCAATCTTTTCAACTCCTTTGCCACATTCAGTCTATGGGTTGATAGAGCAGGAGGTTGGAAACGTGTCAGAATAGCATCCAACATCCTGAAGAACATATCTTAGTCTTGTACAGACACTCCCTGAGGTGCCTGCTCTTCACATTGCCTGGCCAAGGTAGGTAAATTGCTACTACCCTCATGCCTATCATCTCTCGCTTCACTTCGGGAGCTTTCATGATTAGACATCTAATAAGACATAATATTATAACTCTATTAGCAAGACAACATAATCATTACTATATCAGAGGTATTCACTATTCTGCTGGCATGTAAGCTTTTTAAAACACTTTTGACCTCGGTTTATGCTTAAAATTGGCTAAACTAT
>NW_024063300.1:0-36668 GCF_006381635.1 Hibiscus syriacus
TTGAACTTACGTTGTCTGGAAGCCAATATCCCTTCGTTGTGAAGTTGAAATTGGCTCTGAAATTGAGAAATGTTTGTTGACAACCAGCGGTCCCTTCGTCGTGAAGTTGAACTTTGTTGTCTGGAGTCCAATATCCTTCGTTGTGAAGCAGAAATTGGCTCTGAAATTGAGAAATGTTCGTTGACAACCAGCGGTCCCTTCGTCGTGAAGTTGACTTGCGTTGTCTGGAGTCCATATCCTTCGTTGTGAAGTTGAACTTGGCTCTGAAATTGAGGATGTTTGTTGACAACCAGCGGTCCCTTCGTCGTGAAGTTGAACTTACGTGTCTGGAGTCCAATATCCTTCATTGTGAAGTTGGAATTGGCTCTGAAATTGAAAAATGTTGTTTGAAACCAGCGGTCCCTTCGTCGTGAAGTTGAACTTACGTTGTCTGGAATCCAATATCCTTCGTTTGAAGTTGAAATTGGCTCTGAAATTGAGAAATGTTTGTTGACAACCACGGTCCCTTCGTCGTGAAGTTGAACTTGCGTTGTCTGGAGTCCAATATCCTTCGTTGTGAAGCAGAAATTGGCTCTGAAATTGAGAAATGTTCGTTGACAACCAGCGGTCCCTTCGTCGTGAAGTTGAACTTGCGTTGTCTGGAGTCCAATATCCTTCGTTGTGAAGTGAAATTGGCTCTGAAATGAAAAATGTTGGTTGACAACCAGCGGTCCCTTCGTGAAGTTGAACTTACGTTGTCTGGAATCCAATATCCTTCGTTGTGAAGTTGAAATTGGCTCTGGGTAAAACTGCAAAGATATGCATATATGTGATGTTATGGATGTCATGCTCTTAGGTATGCCTAAAATGCATATGCAACACATGTTATTCTGGGCTCTGGAGAGTAATCTCGATCTCCGGTGGCCTGTCGTTGTTGACTCTTGAGCTTGGAGTTCCGATCTCTGATCTTGAATTCTTCAAATGTTTGATGTTTTTTTTTTTTTTGAAGATGCTCCTCACCATCTCAAGCATGTGCATGAGCCTTGATCGGCTTCTGGATACCTGTACTTTTCAATGAATCTTTGTACGTAATATGCGATTATCTTTCATAAAAATAAATAAATCATTAGGTTTAAATCTAATTCAAGATGCTCAAAAGGAATTGGAGGAAAGATGGTCTTTATTCATAAGGGAGGAGAAGAACAATATACATGGCAAACATTCTAGAAAACGAATACACAATGATGTGTAAATGAATGTCTTAGATCTCGATAACGTGGGCACTTCTGAGTTGAAAAGCCGTTTGGTGACTTTGAATGCAGCCTTTGCCAAAGGATCTTTGAAAATGCGACAACGTTTGGGAGGGTGCAACATTTCTCCGATTTGTTGAGTTCGTAGAAGATTCATGTGCCGGGATGTTTCCACCGTTGATATCCAAATTGCCCTTTCCGGTTTTCAACTTGGACCCATCCTTAGTTGCAAGACGCCCTTTTGCGGGTTTTCATCTTGAACCCACCTTATTTTCTCTTCTTTTTCCTCTTTTTCTTTTTTTCAATTTAGGGCGCCTTTTCGGGTTTTCACCCCAAACGTTTTCCTCTTTTTTTTTTTTTTTTTTTTTTAACTTAGGACGCCCTCTCGGGTTTTCATCCTAAGCGAAGTATTTCTTAACTGCGTCCGAGTTAATGGGATGTGGCAGTTCAGGTCCGTCCATTTCAGCCAGGATAAGGGCTCCTCCGGAGAAAGCCTTCTTCACGACATAAGGTCCTTCCCAATTTGGCGTCCATTTTCCTCGGAAATCTTTCTGGACTGGCCAAATTCTTTTTTAGCACTAGATCCCCTTCACGGAATATTCTCGGGCGCACCTTTTTGTCGTGTGCTCGGATCATTCGTTTCTGATAGATTTGACCATGATGAATGGCTTTCAGTCTTTTTCATCTATCAGATTAAGCTGATCATATCTGGATTGTGCCCCTCTGCATCATCTAGTTTGACTTCTGATAAGACCCTGAGAGACGGAATCTCGACTTCAATGGGTAGCACTGCTTCCATTCCATAGGCTAGTGAAAATGGAGTTGCCCCAGTCGATGTACGTACCGAGTTCGATAAGCGAACAAAGCAAAAGGCAACTTCTCATGCCAGTCTTTGTAGGTTTCAGTTGTTTTCTCCACTATCTTCTTAATATTTTTGTTTTGCTGCTTCTACTGCTCCTTTCATCTTGGTCTGTAGGCAGTGGAATTGTGATGTTTTATGTTGAACTGTTCGCAAGCAGCACTCACCATCTTGTTGTTCAAGTTTGTTGCGTTATCGGTGATAATCCTTTCAGGTAGACCATACCGACATATAATTTCTTTCTTCAGAAACTTGCAAATGGTGGATTGAGTGACACTGGCGTATGACGCAAGCCTCTACCCATTTCGTGAAATAATCAATTGCTACGAGAATGAAACGGTGACCATTCGAAGCCTTCGGATGAATTTGCCCGATAACGTCCATGCCCCACACAGAAAAAGGCCATGGTGACGTCATTACATGAAGTGAATGGGGTGGAACATTTATCTTGTCTCCATAAATCTGACATTTATGACATCTCCTAGCATAGTTGATGCAATCGCTCTCTAGTGTGGACCAAAATATCCGCATCTCATTATTTGTCTTGACATCATATGCCCATTTGCATGCGCTCCACAAACTCCATCATGTACTTCTTCCACTATCATTTTTGCCTCTTCAGCATCGACGCACCTTAACAGAACTTGATTACGGCTTTTCTTATACAAACCTCTCTGTCTAGGACGTATCCCGCTGCAACCTTCTAAGGGTTCTCTTATCGGTTTCGGTGGCTTTTTCTGGATAACTCCGATGCTTGATATACTGCAGAATGTCGTAATACCAAGGCTTAGTATCTTTCACTTCTTCAATTTGGTAACAATGAGCTGGATACTCATACGACTGCATGTTAATTGGCATCATTTCAGACTCCCCGCCAGCCTTGAATGTGGCTGCCAAGGTAGCTAGAGCGTCAGCCATTTGATTTTCTTCTCTAGGCACGTAGTGGAAGGTGACTTCGTCGAACTCTTCGAGCAGATCCAACACTAGTTTTCGGTACTCTAACAGCTTTATATCCTTGGTTTCCCACTCTCCTCGGAGCTGATAGACTACTAAGGCTGAGTCTCCATACACCCGTAGAGTCTTTATATTTTGCCCCAGTGCAGCCCGAATTCCCAAGACACATGCTTCATATTCTGCCATGTTATTGGTACAATCAAAGTTCAGTCTGCTGGTAAATGGGTAGTGACTCCCTTCTGGGGAGACTAGAATTGCTCCGATGCCATGTCCTAGTGCATTTGATGCCCCATCGAAGTGCATTCTCCAGGAACCGTCCGTTAAAATACTTGTTTCCTCTAAAGATGGCCATTAAGTCCTCGTCCGGGAAATCAAAGTCCAGCGGCTCATAGCTCTCATCAGTTCTGCTTGCCAAAAAATCGGATATGGCGCTGCCTTTTACCGCTTTTTGGCTCACGTATTCGATGTCAAATTCAGACAAAAGCATCTGCCATCGAGCTAACCTTCCGGATAGAGCAGGTACAACCCATCATGTATTTTAGTGGGTCTAACTTGGAAATCAGCCAAGTGGTGTGATACAACATGTATTGTCGAAGTCTTTTTGTAGCCCATACCAGGGCACAACAAACCTTCTCAATAGGAGGATATCGGACCTCGCAATCGGTGAACTTCTTGCTTAAGTAGTAGATGGCTCTTTCCTTCTTCCCAGACTCATCGTGTTGACCCAGAACACACCCCATGGAGTTCTCGAATATAGGAGATACAAAACATAGGTTTTCCTGGGATAGGGGACATCAGGACAGGAGTGAGACAAGTACTCTTTTACCTTCTCAAATGCAATCTGACAATTTTTATCCCATGCTCCAGGGCTATTTTTTCGGAGGAGACGAAAGATGGGGTCACATTTGTCGGTTAACTGAGAGATGAACCGAGCTATGTAGTTTAGTCTACCCAGAAAACCTCGGACTTCTTTTTGGGTTCGTGGTGGAGGTAGATTCTGGATAGCCTTAACCTTATCTGGATCGACCTGTATGCCTCTCCTGCTGACTATAAAGCCTAATAGTTTTCCAGATGTACCCCGAAGGTACATTTGCTAGGGTTTAGTCTCAGTTGGAACTTTCTCAATCTCTGGAAGAGCTTCTTCAGATTCTTGACATGTTCATTCTCGGTTTGTGCCTTAACAATCATGTCGTCGACATAAACCTCGATTTCTTTGTGCATCATGTCGTGGAATAGGGTCACCATAGCTCTCTGATATGTTGCCCCAGCATTCTTTAATCCAAAAGGCATCACTTTGTAACAGAAAGTTCCCCACATTGTGACGAAAGTGGTTCTCCATGTCTTCGGGATGCATCTTGATCTGATTATACCCCGAAAATCCATCCATGAATGAAAAGTAGGCGTTCCCAGCCGTATTGTCCACCAGAGTGTCTATGTGTGGCAGAGGAAAGTTGTCCTTGGGACTGGCCTTATTAAGGTCCCGGTAATCGACACACATGCGTACTTTCCCGTCCTTCTTCGGCACAGGCACTATGTTGGCCACCCACTCAGGGTATTTGGCCACTTGGAGAAAACCAGCATCAAATTGCTTCTTGACTTCTTCCTTGATCTTAAGGAGCATTTCTGGTCGCATTCTTCTCAGTTTTGCTGCACTGGTTTGAATTCTGGTTTGATTGGCAGTTTGTGAACTACCATATCTGTGTCTAGTCCCGGCATGTCTTGATACGACCAAGCAAACACATCTTCGTACTCCTGAAGTAAGGCTATCAGGTTTTTTCTTGCTTCAGTCGAAAGAGTTGTACCGATTTTAACCTCCTTTCGATCTTCCTCAGTGCCCAAATTTAAGACTTCGATCGCCTCCTCATGTGGCAGTATTTGCTTTTCTTCTTTTTCTATCATTCTCAACAATTCGGTAGGCAAGTTGTACTCTTCTTCATTATCGCATTCTTCAAATTCCCCAAGACAAATGGTTGATTCAAATCCACCTCCGGATCAGGGTCATTAGTGCCCACATTATCGTTATCTGGGAACCTGAAAGGAGGAAGATGTGTATGTGTGAGAGATAATATCCCACACGGAATGGTCAAGAACTAACTTTGAGAGTAACTGGAAATGAAGTACTGGAATGAGGGAGATAGATAATAAATAAAAGAAAATTTGTTTGCCATGGAAAAGAAAAAATGCATCCTTTATTAAACTTAAACAAAATATTTATTCACCCTTACAAAAGATCACCTATTGCCCCGGGTATAGGCAAATAGGGATAGTTCGAATATTACTCTGAAAGATTCTTGTAAACCACAGGTAGTTCTTCCACCGACCAACTGCTAGGCACGAACCCATGTGGCAGAAGGCATATCCCAGATCTATCTCCGTTGTCAACATCTTCTGTGGTCACGGCATTAACGTACAGATCTTCCAGAGCCGTTTCTAACTCGGATGTGGTGGTCTCAAACACATAACCACCTGACTTGAATGTTCTGAAAAGCGGCGGGAATGTCATAGGCTTCCATTGGAGTTCGTTTCCAGTCAATCTAGCTAACCTTCTCTCCCGGTTCTTTTGGATTTCCTTTCTCTTTTCATGATAACCGGGCTGAAAACCGAGCCCAAATTGGTCTGATTTTGGGATAGGAATGACAGGATTGATCATCCCTTGCAAATATTTCCCAAAACCTCTCCCGGTTCTGGCGCCTCGACCTAGGGTTTGCTTGATCTCCATCCTTGTGCATTTGGAGAGTCGAGGTCTTGGGATTCTCTTTCCTTCTGCCACAAATGTGGCATTCACAAACTCCAAGGAGCGGAATGAACATTCTACCGCTTCCTCGTCTACTTCGATGTATGGAGCCTCCGTGGTCACGCTTGCCACGATATCTTCCTCAGCGTTGATAATTACCAAGGCCCCGTCAATGACAAATTTAACTTTCTGGTGCAACGTGGAGGGTACTGCACCTGCCTGATGAATCCACGGCCTTCCCAAAAGACAGCTATAGGACGGCATGATATCCATCACAAGGAACTCGACATTATAGGTGGCTGGTCCGATGGTCAATGGTACCTCAATCTTTCCGATTACCTCTCTTTTGGTCCCATCAAATGCTCGGACCACATTCTGACAAGCCTCATATGAGAGGTATCTATTGGTAGCCTCTTCAATGTAATCGAAGGCATCACGTTCAGGGCTGAACCATTATCGATTAAGACACTTGGTAAAGCGTGCCCCTTACAGTAGGTAGTAATATGTAACGCCTTTGTTCGGCCTCTTCCTCCGGATGGAATCTCATCATCTGAAAACGAGATGAGATTATCAGCTTGAATATTGTTCACCAGTCGATCCATCTTGCGGACTGGTATGTCTTGTGGCACGAACGTTTGATTAAGGACATTCAACAACGCTTCTCGGTGTGCTTCCGAGCTTAAAAATAGTGCTAGCATTGAAGTACGTGTAGGTAAGTTGTGGAGCTGTTCTACAATGTTGTACTCGCTGTGCTTCAAGATCTTGAGGAACTCTTTAGCTTCTTCCTCCTTTATAGGTTCATTGACGACTAGCACATCTTCTTTGAATGGCTCCAGTGGTCTTTGCCCCACTTTACTATTACTTCCTCCGGAAGTGCTCACCTGACACTCGTACTTCCATGGCACTTGCCGATTGTCCTTATATTGAAAAGGCCGCGGTGCGGAGATTACCACCTTGGCTGGTGTTGTCACTATCATGCTTGCCTTAGGGGTAATTATCAAAGGACTACCCCTACCAAATTTTCTATCTGATGATTCTCCGGTGGCACAAACATCTGCTTCCCAAGAATCTTGAATGTCTTCGTAAAATTCCAACTCCTTTCGATCCATCATGAGCTGGACTAACAATCTGAATTCTGGGCAATCTTGCACTTTATGCCCTTCTTTATTGTGGTAACAACAATGGTTACCATCTTCATTTTCTATCGTATCTGAATATGGTGCAAGGAATCCTGCCTTTACCATTTGGCTCCATACCCAAGCCAAAGGAGATTTGATTTCCGAAACACTCGATTTAATTCTCCTTCCCCTTTCAGTAGTAATGGCATTGATTCCTGTCTCCTGATGATTGGGCAAGGGATTCTGAGCGACGTTTGGTGCTCCGGAGTTGAAAGTGATCCAATTCTTGTTTCTCATTCTTTGCACAAGTCTCTTGAATGCGAGACAACTTTCAATCGAATGCCCCTGCACACCGCCATGGTATTCACAATGAGCGCTCTCGTCATACCATTTCGGGTAAGGGGGATTTATTGGATTCATAGGATAAGGCGACACTACATGAGTGTCGAAGAGCTGTTGGTATAATTCTTTATACGTCATGGGAATGGGGTCAAACTGCTCCCTTTCCCTTTCTCTTCTCGGTTCTCTCTGGTTCTGTCTAGAAGTACCGGATGGTACAGCTGCTGTGGAATTTGAGCTTGAGATCGTAACCCCCTTGTTGACGTTGTAGGTGTTCACATTGTTGATCTCTCGCTCCTTGTTTTTCGTGGGAGGCTTTTTACTGGAGTCTCCTCCCTCAATCCTTCCTTGTTTAATGGCCAACTCGATCATTTCGCCGGCCATGACTAAAATCTGAAAAACTCCCCGACGTGATTGCTACCAAATGCCCGAAGTAAGGTGCCCTCAGGGTCTGTACAAACAGCTTTCTAGTTTCCTTTTCATCCAAAGGTGGATGAACTTGCACAGATAAATCCCTCCATCTCTGTGCGTATTGTCGGAAACTCTCATTGTTTCTTCTCCAGGCTTTGTAACATGACCCGGTCTGGTCTCATATCGTTGATATGCTTATACTGCTCCAGGAAAGACTTGGCTAAGTCTTTCCACGTCTTGATATGAGTTCGGCTAAGCTGGTTGTACCACCGAATAGCTGAACCGGACAGGCTCTCCTGAAAACAATGGATCAGGAGTTGATCATTCCTCCATATCCTGTCATCTTTCGACAGAACATAGTGATATGGGCTGAAGGGCAGCTGTTCCCGTCGAACTTCTCAAACTCAGGAATTTTAAACTTTGGTGGAAGCACCAAGTCTGGAACTAGGCTTAGCTCCATTGCGTCCACTCCATATAATCATGGTCTCCCTGGACCATCTTATTTGATCTTCTAATATTTTTATCTTTTCTTCCATCTTTTTGGCTTTATCCTCCTCGTCAAAGTCTGGGACATTATAATCATCCGGATGATCATCAGGGATTTGTAGAAGTTTGTATCTTCACAGCAGGTGTAACTTTCGCTTTGGTAGCGAATGAGTCCCCGGGTAGTGCTGCTTTCCCTTTAGTAGCAGATGCGTCCCCGGTAATATTCCGGGTGAGAGAACCACTTGCGGGGTTGGTGGTATGGCCACCCCCTCGGAAGAGATGCCCCCTGATGCACTAGCTTGCTGTAGACCTGACAACTTGGCTACGATTTGGTCGACCAAGGACTCCTGATTTTTCTTGATGGACTCAAGAGACTTTCACTGTTCTGAGCCATCTTATCTTCTAGCTCCTTTGAATCTTGCCATGTGTTCTTCGATCTTCTCCATTCTGGCTTCCATTTGTCTCTTTTTTGCTCGAGTATTGTGCGGGTGATGTGTATCTGATGCTTGCGGTGGTAAGCTCGGTGTCTGAGACATGTTCTGTTAGTTAATATGAATGTAAAAACATGGAAAATATAAAATAAACAAACATGAAATATAAAATGCAAGAAATGCAATGTATGATGTATGCAATTGGAGGCATTGATCCAGAAAAGTGTTCATTATTATAAATAATCCTTATTCAGACAAAAATGTTTTATCTTTTTAGAGACATAAAGACAGATTAAAGGTACATTCGGACTAAATCCTCTAGACCCCGAACAGCTTCCAGTAGGTTGACAAGTCTTCTGCCTTCATCTGTCACTGGTTGAATGCCTTGTCGAACCACACCAGCTTCCCTTGCTAGGCCGTGAAGATGACGGGCTGCTTTTTGCATTTGATCCAGGAAATCTCGGATGGTTGCGTCTCGGGCCCTCACCCTTCGTTGTGCTTGTTCCCAACGGAAACGCCATTGTAGTCCTCCGTCGAAGGGCACCATCTGAAGCTCGTTTGCTTGCCTGTTGAACCCATCTATAATAGCTTCTAACTCAGCTATCGTCTTGCCATCTTTCTCATGTTGTTTCTCTAAGTCAGCTACCCGAATTCTCAAGCGTTGGTTCTGATATTGACTATCTGCCAAGCGTCTTTGGGCAGTCTTTGTTTGTTCTTTCCAAGCTCTCTCATCAGGCCCCTCGAACTTCCTTTTCAGGCTATGAGCTTCTTCTTCCAGTATTCAGAGGTTACCTTCAGCTTGGAGTTATCCTTGACCTTATCTTGATACCCCTTTCTCAAGTCTTCGAGCTCAAAACGGACTCTTTTTTGTTCTTTTCCAGTTTTTCTGCCCGATCTTTCTGAGAGTCAGCATCAAGCTTCCACTGATAACGTTCAGCTTCAAGTTCCTTTATCCTTTGCTTCAGCTCATTATTCACGGCTTCAAACTCGGTCTTGGCTATCTCGAGTTCAGAAGGGACATGCCTGAGATGTTCTTCCATGGTCCGGGTGTCATCACAGTCTGGCACCGGGATATTGTCATTCTTTCTCAATCTTCGCCACTCCATATAATCCGGAGTGAGCATGCTTCTGGCAGCTACAACATCCATCCGGAATACTTTCCTCCACGATTCGGCTGCCTCTTTGATCATCTTCTTATAGCTGTCGCCGTGATACTCAAACTCTGACCTAGCTAACCTGCATGTTACTGGGACAAACTGACGTGCTCCATACTGTCTAAGTGCTAATAGCGGAGCATACCCGACTGCTCCCCAAAGTCCAAGTAAGGTCACAGTGTCGGAGTCACCACACCGAAAAAGAACATCACTGAGGAATAACCAAGGGGCTCTCCAAACAATATCTCGGTCTTGAAGATGCGTAAAGACCTTCATCCATTTTTCTTTCGAGGCGCCTTCATGCCATTTTAAGGTAATAAATTCACCTAGAGGTGAATAGGTGGTGCTGAAACGGCGGTAGGCAACTCCGTTAGTCTTCCAGAAGTGGCTGTGAATCCAGACCTGAAGGAGCTGAATACACCCGGTAAATCTTCCTCCGCCAGTTCTTCGGCAATGGTTGAGCGATCGAAAGGTCTCGGCCAAGATGGCCGGTGCTGGGTTAACTCGTTTAGAAAGTTGCTCAAATAGTTCCACCACGGCAACGTCAATGCACCCCAAAGCTTTCGGAAAGATAATCAAACCGTACAGACCCAGTGCAAAAGGTCTATAGTCTTCCACTCATCAGGGTGGTTTTTCATTAGTTGCTTTATGTGTATCCATTCAATTCCTTCTCCACCGCCTCTACGCTGAGTCCGATCGATTACCCATTTCTCATCTACTCCTGCAACTTTGGCCAGTGCATTCTTGAAGGGCTGACTTTTGATGTGTTTAATGTAGGCTCGCTCAAGCTTGATGCTTTCGCAGTGTAGTAGAGTAGTATACTCTTCGATAGTAGGCACCATGTCTTCCTGGTTAAAGGTGAAACAACTATATCTCGGATTCCAGAATTGAATTAATGCTCGGAGTAAGGGCTCATCAGTCTTGACATGGAGCAAGAGGGCGATATCACCATATCGTTGGCTGAACTTCTGCTTTCTGTCATTTTTCCAACTGTCCCAAAGTTTCGCAGCCTGGACATTATTCTGTTTCAGGCTGACAGCGGCATAACTAACCAGTTCTGACACATAGTTTCCCTGAAGACTATCTCCCTTCTCTTTCTGAGCCTTCTCGGACCATAGTCGTGCCTCAGCGTTTTCAATCTCTTGTATTACAACACCTTTGTCCATTAACTCGAATTATTTTGTGTATAACAAACGTTTTTTTAGGGATCAATAGCCTCTTGTAATGATGCAAATGCTAGAAAACAAACACAAAGGCAAAAACGTTAGTAAAATAGAAATAGATAAAAATAAATAAAAATAAATGGTAAATGAAAAAACATAAAAAAAGGTTAGGAAAGAAATGTCCTAGGTTTGGAATGTGGTTTTGGGGTAGGCTCTATATATTCAAAGCCTCCCGGTTTGGGTTCTAAAAACGGTACTCGAGTTCTCCTTGCTGGCGTCCCCTTGGACCGACCAGACCCTTAGTCCGAAACCCATCACAGGCTTGTGTGGACTAAGTTAAACTCGAGGGGACACATTCCCTTATGCCCATACGGAGAATAAATTCACACGAAGGCATAAGGTATATGAATCCCGAAGGCTACTTGCTAGGCCCATACGGTGAATAAATTCACACGAAGGCGTCGCTTTCACCCCCACTTAAAACGGGTTCGGAGCTCGGGTTTAGAGCCTTAGATGAAAAATGTTTGGAAAGCTGAAATCATGAGAAAACGATTAGTACAACTATTACTCGAAAATATAATCAAAAGTAAGCAATAAGGATCGAAATTTTACCTTAAAATTTAAACTTACCCTTTCGTTAAAAAGACAACTGGAAATTACCTTAGCCTGACTCGCTTACCTTGTCCCCAGCGGAATCGCCAAACTGTCGCAACCGTCTTTCGGTTGGGCCCCAGAATTGGGCTTCGACTTAGGAAAATGAATTAGGAGTCGCCACCGATTATTTATTTAAAAATAAATAGGTTAACCGGATACCTTATTTCTTACCTGATCTGCGTCTTACCAAAGATATGTCTGATTCGGGAGTCGGTTACAGTCAAGGAAGGATTAGCACCCTTGAACTGCCCTTTCGGTACTACGTGATTTCCAGTTGTCTTAAATTAAGAAAATTGTAATTTAAATTAAAAGGTAAAATATTGATCCGAAGCTTACCTCTGATTGGTGAAAATTCCCCTTAAGAGTTAAAAAATGTTAGATAAAAAAAAGCGAACAAACGAAATAAATAAAATATAATGTACACAAAAAAGAAAGAATGAAATACGAATAAATATGAATAAAATATGCAAGGAAAAATACGAAAATTCAAATGAGGAAAAAGGAAAGAAATGGAAAAAATATAAACAAATAAATAAAAATATATGTGAAAAAATGTAAAAACAAAGAAGATGAAGAAAGACATGAGTAGTATATATATAATAAAATAACATATAAATAAAGGAAAATAGGTAATGTATATATATATATATATATAAACATAAGAATATAATACAATATAGCGTAAACAAATAAAAATTCAAATATATATATGTAAGTAAATAGTAAATACGAAAATTCAAATGAAGAAAAAGGAAAGAAATGAAAAAAATATAAACAAATAAATAAAAATGTATGTGAAAAAATGTAAAAACAAAGAAGATGAAGAAAGATATGAGTAGTATATATAATAAAATAACATATAAATAAAGGAAAATAGGTAATGTATATATATATATAAACATAAGAATATAATACAATATAGCGTAAACAAATAAAAATTCAAATATATATATATATATATATATATATATATATATAGTAAATACGAAATATAATAAAATATATATAAGTATAAAGGAGTGAAATGAAACGAAATAAAGTCAGGTGGCCGAATTAGAAGATAACCAAGGGAATTAAACCGGTTTGGGGACCAAATTAAATGTTTTTTAAAACAGAGGGAGTCAAAACGGGTTTACCCCCTTTTAAATAAAAACGCACGGATCCTCTGATGATGGATCGGGTCGCGCGGGTCGTGTACGGGTCGCATTTATAAGTCAAATATTTGTTTTAATATTTCATTTCTCCCCTCTCTCGCTGAAACCCCCTCCCTTTCTCTCCATTCTCTCATCAGTTCTTAGGCCATGAAGAACACTGGCCGTGAGTTCCCAGAAACCGGCCTTACGCCGTCCCATGCCGCCTCGCCGCTGCCGTTGAACGGCGCCGGTCGCTGTTCATCGGCGGCAAAAATAAAATTTTTTGTTTTTTATAAAGCTCTTCGAAATTTCTTTCCAAAAATCACCATAAATCTTTCAAAAAAATCGGCCTCGGGGAGTAGATCTAGCAATAAAGTTTTGGAAAACTTTACCCCAAAGTCATCGGCCGCATCTTTTTGGTCGTTTTCAAGCCAAACCACAAGCATAAACCGACATGCAAAGGAAGAGATGAACGAACAAAGGTAAAAAGAAATGCTACCTTTTTATTTCTGTGCGAATCGTTTGCAAATACTTTGAGTTTGTTTTGATTTTCTGTGGTGTTTTCGTGACCTCTCTCTCTCGTCCTAGTATCTTTGTGCGTATTTTTGTGCCTAACCTCTGGTGAAAAAAAAAAAAAAAACCCCCTTGATGGGTTTGATTACATCCATTTATAGTTTATTTACATCCTATTTTTAGTCATAGAGTCCTAAACAAACTGAAACTCATTGTTTGAATGCTTGTTAGTTGCTTGGAACCCACGACCGTTGCTTGTGACCGAGAGAACCGGGTGTGTTGAGCGGCTGGCGAGGCGTGGAGCATGGGGAGTCCCTGGGTATGCGGCGCTCAGTTGGGAACCATGAACTAGGGTTACTGCGTAAACTGGGCCGAACATTGGGCCTGTAGATAAACTTAACAATGTTACAATATGTAATATTATTTAAAACATAAACGAAATTAAGTGTCTTCAAATAGGCTAGATGCAGTAAATAGACAGTTGTATAGATTGGGGTTTGATGTAATGGGTTGATGGGTTATGGTTGTTGCAGCTAGTCTGCATTCTTTGGATGAATAAAATTTTACTTATAAAAAAAAATTAGATTGGGATAATCGTCTTTGCTTCTGCAATATCTGATCCGAATTAATCGATCAATTGATTGAATATCCTAGAAAACAAAAACCTACTTTTGGGCCGCACCCTTATGAAATTCATCCGCACAGTTTGCGGATCAGTAGCGATGCACGCTGTACCGCAGTGTCCGCGTTTAATTTACACGAGGCCTGGTATTTCCATATCAAATTACTCTCCATGGGTTGCTAAAGGTTTGTTAAGTCTCTCTTGAGATCCACACAATAAATCTTGGACGTGTCTATTAGAATTGTGTACGCACGAGTTACATTGGGTTGATTTTGAAATTGGATATTTTTTTAATTAGTCACAAGTATATGATCTATTGATCGAACTAATCTAGATCTATTGATCGAACTAATCCAGATCAGATTTTATAGAAGCTCATTATAGGGACGATATTTCTAACCCAGTTTGCCCCATACGAAAACTTTAATATATGAATCACTGATATTATTTAAAAAATATAATTTCTCATCTCACTAAACCAGTTGGTAGTTGATAAATTGAATAATGTTTTTGAACTAATATAGATTTTAATTTTTTTAATTATTTTTAAATTCATATCATTTCATATTCAGAGTCATATAAAATTATTCAATCGGTCATAAAATTCCAAAATGGTTATCCGAGTATTTAGTATATTCTAAACTCATTGTTTTCCATTAAATTTTTTTACAACAATCTGAGTAAGATATTAATCTGTTGAGTGAGACATGATAATTTTTTTAGACTTTGAGATCAAATTTTATCATATCTCATTCAGCAGATTAACATCTAACTCATATTGCCGTTATATTTTTTAACAAAAAAGATGAGTTTAGAACATATTAAACAATAGAGTGGCCATTTTATAACTTTTAATAGTAAAAAGATTCAACAAAACAACGTTCTATAACCGAGATACCATTTTGTAATTTTTAATAGTCGATGTACTCATAAAAAGCATTACCTTATAGTTGGGGTCCATTTGTTTATTTTACCCTTTAATTTAAGGAAAAATATTTCAAAAGATATCTTAATTTTTTTAGTATAACCACCGATATCTGATCTATTGATCGATTAATCTGGATCGGATATTGCAAAGATAAGGGCGACCCTCCCAACTCAGTTTGCTCCATTCGCAATCATCAAATTTTGAACATCTAATCTTATTTTAGAGATATAATATATCACCTCACTAAACTAACGAATTATATAAATATATTTTACTTTTAATCATTACTTTTATTAATACACATAATTAAGAATAAGACTTATCAAATCAAATAATGTTCTAACGGAACAAATAAAAAAATAAATTTAATTGATGAATTTAATATTTATATTAAATTTATAGTTTTTTTTATTATTGTAAATTAAAAGATAATTTTTTAATTTGAATATTAGTAGGATAAATACTCTTTTAATAAGTTAATTTAAAAATATATTTGTTATCTTTTTAATTTTGAATATTAAAAGATAATTATATACTTTTGTATATTTTAAATTAAAATAATATATGTTTAAGTTTGAATAATAAAAGGAGTTTATCTTTTAACCATTGCAAATTAAATATATTATTTAATTTAAATATTAGTAGGATACTTACTCTTTGAATATGTCAACTTAAAAAAGTATTTGTTATATTTTTGAATGGAAGTAAATAATTTTATTCAAAATAAAATAATATTTTAAATTACAATAAAGATTTACGATTAAATTGTAAATTAACCACATAATTAGAACAACTTTTCATAATCATTCAAACATAATTAACAACTTAAGATCATAAAGATCATACGAAAAAAGATTAAAAAATATAACCAAGAAACTCGAACAAAGATAAATACAAATGATATGATCACATCAGTAAAGAAACCATAAAAGGGGATCAAAATATTTGAAAGATCATCGACAAAATCATAAATCTGACTCGAGCGACGTAAAAAGTTATCCACGAACGAAAAAACATGTGTCTAAATCCACTTTGAGTGTCCAAAGCAAGGAATATCAATAATACATCAGATAAGTGTTATCTTAATCAGTCACGACGATGTCAAATCAATCCTTAAGAAAAAAAAAGTAAATAAAAAAATGACCATAGGACCCAAAAATATTGAAATTTCTCAAAAAAGAAAGAAAGAGAAAACGTGTTATGAAAGCAAATGAAAACAACACATAAAGATAGAGTTATTAAAAATAAAAAGAAGAAGAAAAGAGATATAATATAAAAAAGATAATAAATACTGATGATATACAATCAACATTAAAGTTAATATCGTTGCCGATCAACAAAGACGAAAAAAAGAGATAAACCATACACCAATAAGAGAAAACTAAGATTTTTCAAAATATAAACAAGTTAATTTTAGTTTTGCTTGTCCTAATGTAATAATTTTAAAAACTAAAATAGATAGATTTAATGGGACGAAATGAGAAATATTATATGTATATATATTAGTTTTATTTTAAGGTGCGTAAATATTTATATCATGTGTATACCAAATTGTTTTTAAAGTATTATTTAATTTACCATATAAATTAATTGGAATACATCATTTATAATTGTGTTTGAATATTTATTATTAAATAATAATAAAAATTAATTAAATATTACCTTATAATAACAACATCTTAATAAAATTATTTAATTCATCAACCATATATAAATAAACTCACACGTGCGAGTAAGATCGTAAAAGAAAGAAAATTACTGAAAAGGAAAATCCAAGTCAGGTACCGCACGTGTAATATCTCCATTTTGAATTCGTGCGTCGCCTTGCCTTGTCCGTGAAGCCTTTTCCGTTTATACTTTTGCCAGCCCCTCCACTTTATAACTCATTTTCCCACCTCTCCCTATTTTCATTTTGTATTTTTACCGGTTCTTCTTCCTCTTCTCTCTAAGTTGCAAGTTTAACAGTATCAAGCAAAGAAGCTCGATATTAACCAAAAGAAAAATCTTCATTAATGGACGAATGGATCAGGCTACAGACGTCCGCAGCTGATATCTGGCCGTCCATCCTCCTCTTCTGTCTTCACTTGCACTGATAATCCATTTCCAATTCCATTATTTTTTATTCTCTATACTGATTTGTATTTCTCTTTAGGTTAGCTTTTGTCTTCTTGCATTTTTTTTAATTTACTGTAGATCATGTTTTGGTTAATGAGTTCAGAACTGGATTGCTGTGATCGCGCTTTTTTTTTTTCTTGTGTTTTGAGTTTTTTTTAGTCGTGTTTGGTTCGAGAGAAAATGTTTTAATGAAAAAGAAAAAACACGAGTTTTCTTTCTCGAGAAAGATAAGTTCCATTGAATCCAGTCCATATCACTAATTTAGTGGCGTGATCACTGACTAGCTATGTTTTCTTTTAGAAAGGCTTTTAAGAACAAATTCTCTTCGAAAGGCTAAATGTTGAATCGCTGCCTTTTTGTGTATAAAGATGGAGAAGCGATGAAGAAGAATATTTATAGGACGAAGCACTTCAAAATGTTTGAATGGAATCTTATGCTAAATGAATTTGTAGGAAAATATAAATCTTCTAATGGAATCTTATTGTTTCATTGTTCTCTCTCTCTCTCTCTCTCTCTATATATATATATATATATATATTGATTTGGTGCAATATTCTGTCAAATATGAATGCAAAAATCTGGACAAACATGAACATCTGTCAAGATACAACCGATTCAATGAAGTTTCGCATTTTTAGCTCATTTATGACTTTTTCTTCTTGATTTTTTTTGTCAGATTTGGCGCTGTTGTTTTCACATAATGGAGACTTGTGATTGTATTGACTCACCGTGGCCACCTGAAGAATTGCTTGTCAAATATCAGTACATATCAGATGTTCTAATCGCTCTTGCATATTTCTCAATTCCCCTCGAGGTTATTTATTTTGTTAAAAAATCTGCATTCTTCCTGTATCGATGGGTGCTTATGCAATTCGGTGCTTTTATCATTCTTTGCGGCGCAACACAATTTATAAACCTGTGGACATTCACTATGCATTCGAAAGTCGTCGCTATGGCGATGACCATTGCCAAGGTCGCATGTGCTGTTGTATCGTGTGCGACTGCTTTGATGCTTGTGCACATTATTCCCGACCTGTTGAGTGTTAAAACTCGAGAATTATTTCTGAGGAACAAAGCCGAAGAGCTTGACAGAGAAATGGGTCTTATTCTCACTCAAGAAGAAACTGGACGGCATGTAAGGATGCTAACTCATGAAATTAGAAGCACACTCGACAGGCACACGATATTGAAGACTACTCTTGTTGAATTGGGTAGGACCTTGGGCCTGGAGGAATGTGTCCTGTGGATGCCATCAAGGACTGGTATAAATCTGCAACATTCACATACACTAAATTACCAAATACAAGTTGGATCTACTGTGCCGATAAATCTTCCTATTGTCAACGAAGTATTCAATAATGCTCAAGCAGTGCATATACCCTATACCTGCCCACTTGCCAAGATCAGGCCTCTAGTCGGAAGATATGTGCCACCAGAGGTTGTTGCTGTTAGGTTACCCCTTCTTCATCTCTCAAATTTCCAAATTAATGACTGGCCTGAGCTCTCTGCGAAAAGCTATGCAGTCATGATTCTTATTCTCCCCACAGACAGTGCCAGAAAATGGCGAGACCATGAATTGGAACTTGTCGAAGTTGTGGCATATCAGGTCATCTTATGATTTATGTGCTTTCTTTCATTGGCTGCTTATTTGATGTCTTAATGAAATGCTCACCTTCAGTTTTAATTTTGCGCTTGGCTGTAAGTTTATGAATTCATTTTTGAAAAGCTTCAGTGACTGCCCTTGATGTTCTTGCTCCTTAGTCTAGTTGGAAAACACATTAACCTATTAAGAGACTTTGATTCTTATAATGGTGATATATGTACAGGTTGCCGTTGCTCTTTCGCATGCCGCTATTCTGGAGGAATCCATGCGTGCACGTGATCAGCTTATGGAGCAAAATGTTGCTTTAGACTTGGCTCGTCGAGAGGCCGAGAAGGCAATTCATGCACGAAACGATTTCTTAGCTGTAATGAACCATGAGATGCGCACACCAATGCATGCAATCATTGCATTGTGCTCGCTTCTTTTAGAGACTGATCCAACTCCAGAACAAAGAGTTATGATAGAGACGGTGCTGAAGAGTAGCAACCTTTTGGCAACCCTAATCAATGATGTCCTCGATCTCTCAAGACACGAAGATGGCAGCCTAGAATTAGACTTTGGAATGTTCAATCTTCATGGAATCTTCAAAGAGGTAACCAATGGTGTTTTTTGTACATTTTTAGCATAGAAATTGCAATAAATTTGCTTTTGCAATATTTCTATAATTTCAGGCCATTAATCTGATCAAGCCCATTGCATCCATAAAGAAGCTATCCATGACCATGATCCTGGCAACCGATTTGCCAATGTACGCTGTTGGCGATAAGAAACGGCTTATGCAAACCATTTTAAACATCATGGGGAATGCTGTGAAGTTCACAAAGGAGGGTTATGTTTCGATTATAGCGTCAGTTGCGAAACCGGAGACGTTAAGAGACTGGCGACCTCCATAATTTTATCCAGTGTCAAGTCAAGGCCACTTCTACTTACGAGTGCAGGTTCTTGACTACTTCAGTTAAACTTCATTTCAATTTGTTTTGCTTCTATTCTACTTAACTGCACCATCCATGTACTGTTGTTGTGGAGATCAGCTGGAGCTTTTCTAGCTTAATATCGCATGATGCTTAAGCCTATATCCTATCATCTAATCTGTGGCAGGTTAAGGACTCTGGTTGTGGTGTTCTGCCACAAGATATACCACTTCTTTTTACCAAATTTGCACAGCCGCGTAGTGGATCCAGTCAAAATAGTGGTGGAAGTGCTGGACTTGGACTTGCCATTTGTAGAATGTAAATAAAAAATCTCTGAAAATCCTCCGCACATGAAATATTTGGTATTTACCCTTATAATCGGACAAATCACAGTAGCTATAAAAGATGCTTATACTATGGTTGTCAAAAATCAGACTTAACTGCCTGATTAAACTGGTAGGATAAGGTCAAAAATTATACAAACCATTAAAATTTAGGGTAAAGTATACAAATAGTCCATCAAATACAGAGTATTATTTTAGTAAGTATTTTGACTATTAAAATTAAAAAATGATACTCTAACTATAGAATGTTACTTTGTTGAATTTCTTGACGATTAAAAGTTATAAAATAATCACCTAATTATTCATTATATTTCAAACTCATCATTTTTCGTTAAAAAATTAACGATATTCTAAGCTAAATGTTAACTTACTGACTATGATAAGATAAAATATGATATCGGAATCTCGAACGACTATTATATCTCAATCATAATGTTAGAAAAGTCAATTTTAATGGAAAAAAATATGATTTTGAAATATAATGAATAGATGGGTGATAATTTATAACTTTTAATAGTCAAGGGACTTAATAAAAGAAAATTTATTATTGAATCGATGGTTCAACTGGCCTAACTGGTTGAATAAAAAAACTAGTGATTCGATCAACAATCCCCAGATTTATACCACATTCACTTATATGTTTGAATCACAGGCTTGTGAATCTGATGGGAGGCCACATATGGATGGAGAGTGAAGGCCTTAACAAAGGTAGCATAGCGACATTCCTTGTCAAGCTCGGGATCTGTAATAACCCGAATGATTCATCTATCCACCTCCAAGTTAGAGCTTATCATGGAAGTGCAGATCTGACCGCACAGAAACCTACCTTAAGAGACAACAACAGGGGCGGCGTTTCATCTATCGCGCGATACCAAAGAAGTCTTTAGATGATTGAGGGGCTAAAGTTGCAACGAGCAAATGTTTGATAATTTCCCCTGATAAAAGCTGCTATAAGCAAGCCAGTTAACGAGATGGGATTTGGAAGCACAACCAAGTTTGGTCAGAAACACACTGAAGATATTGTTCGAAGATTTACACCATGGGTCACTTGAGCATTTTATAGATTTTACTAGTGATTTTGAAAATCTTGATCTAAAACCAATACCTTAAACCATTTTTCTATATTTAAATATCTAAATTAAGGGTATGTTTGTTTGGGGAAAAACCAATTATCCCCGAAATTCCGTGTTTGTTTCACGTAATTCGTTTTTGGAAAATGTTTTCCAGTGTTTGGTTGGAGGAAAACTGATTGGTCAACGTAAAACATTTTCCTGGTTAACAAAATTTCCTTTGTGTTTTTGAAAAATAACTTACGGTCTGATTTTCCGTAAGTTATTTTCCAAACGTATCACTTCAAAGAATAAATACTCAAAATAATTTTATATTATGAATTTAATATTAATAAAATATTTTAATATCATTTTAATCAAAATATTAATTATTAAAATATTTAAAATATATTTTTTAATAATATTATATTATATTTTTAATATTATAATAAAATAATCAAAAGAAATCAAATCAAATCAAGTACAGAATTATATTTTTAATATTATATTATATTTATTAAGAAACTTGAATTTGCTTAAAAACACTGATACTTTAGCAAAAGAAATGCAAAATCAAATACAAACTTACACGGCTGGTTGAGCAGCTGCCGCAGGTGGTGCTGCAACTGGCTTATTTCCTCCTCCAGGTCCCTAAAGAGATTAAGGGGGGGGGGAATAAAACATAAGAACCCAAGTCGTAACTTCAGAAGGAAAATAAATATCCACATATCTATTCCATGTAAAGCATCCCATTATGCTCGTTGCATACTCAAAGAACCACACGATACGAATGTTCTTACCTGGGCCAAACGCTCCTCTCTCCGAGCGAATTTTCTTTCCCTGCTTGCCTTATTCTTAGCCCTCTTTGCTTCAAACTGGTCAGCCAATGTCTTCTCTCGGGCCTTTTCAGCCTTAGATTTGTGGATGCTCTCCATGAGAACTCTCTTGTTCTTAAACACATTACCCTTGACTTTCATGTACATGTCATGGTACATGTGCTTGTCAATCTTCTTTGATTCCCTATATTACGAAGCAAGCGTCTCAGAACACGCATCCTCCTCATCCACAAGATCTTTGAGGGCAACCTCGCCTCCCTTGTATCCTTGCGCTTACCTAAACCAGAATGAAAATATAAAAACCCAGCTAATCTATATATGCATAAATTACACAATATGAATCACAGTCTTTGATGGCTAACAAACGATTACTCTTGTGTTAAGTATCCCCACATTACTTCATTTCATCTTTAATAAAATGATTTTGGACATCAGAACTTTGAAAACATGACACTTAATCAAGATTCTAGAATATAATCCGAAACAGAATCTGTAAGCATGTCAACCTACTCTCCATCGACAAATAACATTAAATCCAGCAAATCTAAGAACCATAGTATACAAAGAAAAAACACACCATATCCAGAGTGACGTCCCTTTCTCCTTGCCTCCTTCATGCGACGTGCACGTGATTGAGAGTGAATTTTGGTTGGCTTCCTGATGATAAAACCATCTTTAACCAGCTTCCTTATATTCTGGCCTGCAATTCCAATTTCAAATACGCACATGATCAAAATTGAACATTAAAAGAACAAGTTCTTGTGCTAAGCTACAAACGGAATAACAAGTCCATAGAATATCCAATTCTATCATGACTACGACATAACATCAGCATGAGCTTCTATTAATTGTTCAGAACTTTTAAAAAAAATTAAAATCATATAGCTCCAGTTGCACTCTATTACTAATGTGAAGATTTGACTTTCTCCAGCAGGAAATCTCAGTTCAATTGATGTAGCTTTGGCATTACAAGTTAGTGGTACTCAAGTCTGCATATATGTTTAACCATCGTGCAACCAAGTAATTCTAAACCCAAATTCTTTTATTTCTTAATCATGGGCGCATTACAAGACATTCCAATATATAAAGGACAATGAAGGTAACCCCTTGCACTTCATCCCATCATCATCTTTCTTCTCTTTGTCTTGGTAGTTAACAGTTGGGAAACCATGGCTATTGCCTGCCCATTGTTGGCTGCCTCCTTGCTTTTATGTTCATTGCTTGTCATTGCTTCTGCAAATGACTATGGTGCTTATGATTCATCCAAAACACAATCTTATGATTATGGTACTGCAAAGCCGGTCAAACAACAACAGCTAGAAAAGGAAGAGAAGCCTTATGTCTATAAATCACAGCCAGAAGAGAAGGGAAAACCATTGTTAGAAGCTACAGCAAGCATCGGTTACGGCACAAAATCAGTTTACCAACCACAACCAGAAAAGCCCGAGTTAAAACAGGAAGAAAAGAGTGATTATGGCACTAAGTATAACTCCTATAAACCACAGCCAGATCAAGAGAAAGAGAAGCCAATGCCAGAAGAGACAGAAAAGACTGGTTATAGCACAAAACCAGTCTATCAACCACAACCAGAAAAGCCTGATTATAACACCAAGCCAAATTACTATGAACCACAGCCAGATCAAGAGAAAGAGAAGCCAATGCCAGAAGAGAGAGAAAAGTCTGGTTATAGCACAAAACCAGTCTATCAACCACAACCAGAAAAGCCAGAGTCAAAGCAGGAAGAAAAGCCTGATTATGGAACCAAGCCAAATTACTATCAACCACAGCCAGAAGACAAGGAAAAACCAATGCCAGAAGAGACAGAAAAGCCAGGTTATAGCACAAAACCAGTCTATCAACCACAACCAGAAAAGGTAGAGTCAAAGCAGGAAGAAAAGCCTGATTATGGAACCAAGCCAAATTACTATAAACCACAGCCAGAAGACAAGGAAAAACCAATGCCAGAAGAGACAGAAAAGCCAGGTTATAGCACAAAACCAGTCTATCAACCACAACTAGAAAAGGCAGAGTCAAAGCAGGAAGAAAAGCCTGATTATGGAACCAAGCCAAATTACTATAAACCACAGCCAGAAGACAAGGAAAACCCAGAAACAGAAAATGAAGAAAAGCCTGATCATGGCGCTAAAAATGACTTCTATCAGCAGCAACCAGAAGACAAAGAACACCCTATTTACAACGCAAACCCAGCCACGGATTTCTACAAACCAAAACCTGAAGTTCTTCCCATTGTTGTTGAAGGGCTTGTTTTATGCAAATCAGGTCCCAAGTATTACCCAATTCGAGGTAAACTATTTGACACACACACACACACACACACACACACACAATTTAAGCACTCGTATTTATGTTTAAAACTCTCCCTAATTCAGCTCATTCCTTGGGCTGATATCTGTTTCAATTGGCACAGGAGCTTTGACAAGGATAACGTGTTTAACTGTTGATGAAAATGGGTATGCGAAGAGTCACTCGGTTTGCAGCGGAGAAACTGATGAAAAGGGTTACTTCTTAGCGATATTGTCTCCTTCAGGCCTTGACGACGTCGATCTGTCGAGCGAGCTCAGAGATTGCAAGGCGTTCCTTGAAAGCTCTCCGTTGGAGACCTGCAACATTCCCGTTGATGTCAACAAAGGCATTAGTGGCGCTCCGCTTTCTGGGTTCCGTGTTCTCCATCACTTGGGGATGAAGCTTTTCTCCGTCGGACCTTTCTTCTTCACCCCTCAACTTACTCCTGTCACTAATGGCTACTAAACACCTTAATTCCTTTGATTTTATTATAATTTATTTATTTGTCTTATGTTTTGGATCGTTTGGTTTCGAGGAAGGCGAGTGTCGTTGATTTCTATTTGATTGTTGTTCTTCGTAATGCGTATAGAGCTAAATTCGCTCTGTTAATTATTAATGCTTATATTAATTTTATGCACCTCAATCAAATTATACATCATAAAAATTTCAAATTACTTTTTTATATCGAACTTACTAATGACACATAAAAAAAAGTATGGTTCTCATTTTAAATTGGTCCTAAAGTTTTAAATATTTTAATTTCATCTCTAAACTATGACTATCATTCTAAACTAGTTTTTAAACTTTTGAATATTTCAATTTCATCTCTATACTATACCCTTCGTTCTAGATTGGTCCCTAAATTTTCTGAGCAATCCAATTTCATACCAAACTTTACGTATATACTACTTGCATCCCTAGTTAATAAAGTCTTTAGCCAAGTTATATTAATATACGTCTGAATTTTTTTTAGGTTAAACTATGATTGAAACTAAATGACCATCTAGCTCAGTTGGTAGAGCACAAGGTTCTTAATCTTGAGGTCGTGGGATCAAGTCTCATGGATGGGCATTTCATAATTTGGAGGTCTCCTACGGAAGCTGCTCTCAACCTAGTGTTGGGGGTAGCCTACTATCTTACATCCCCCTTACCCCATTACATATGGGAACAAGGGACAACCAACCACTATGATTGAAACTAATCACATATCCTCAAAGTATGGTTCCCATTTTAAATTGGTCCTAAACTTTTAAATATTTTAATTTCATCCCTAAACTATGACTATCATTCTAAACTAGTTTTCAAACTTTGAATATTTCAATTTCATCTATATACTATATCCTTCGTTCTAAATTGGTCCCAAACTTTTTGAGCAATCCAATTTCATCCCAAACTTTACGTATATACTAATTGCATCCCTAGTTAATAAAGTCGTTAGCCAAGTTATATTATTATACATCTGAATTTTTTTTAGGTTAAATTATGATTGAAACTAATTATATATTTGGATGAATTTGAGGGTAAAATTGGAATATTTAATTTTTTTAGGACTAATTTAGAAATAGGATCATAGTTTAGGTATGAAATTAGAATGTTCCAAAGTTTAAGGACTAATTTAGAATGAGAGTCATAGTTTATGGGTTAAATTAGAATATAAAAGTTTAAAGATCAATTTATAATAAAGGTTATAGTTTGGGGACATGTGATTAAAAATAGAAAAGCATAATTTATTGTTGATATAAAATCTTTTAAAGTTTAAAAATTTATTTAAAATAAGATATAAAGTTAAAGCATCTCATACAATTATCTCAAAATAAAATTTAAAAAATCCATATTTATATAAGATAAAAGTAAAATATAAATACTCAAATTTCCAAATTTCTCATCTCAAATTAATGAATATTTATTGGGTAAAGTATACAAATAGTCCTCGACTATAGGGTACTATTTTATTAAGTCATTCGATTATTAAAAGTTAAAAAATGGTCATTTGACTATAGAGTGTTGCTTTGTTGAGTCCCTCGACTATTAAAACTTATAAAATAATCACCCAACTATTTATTATATTCCAAACTTGTCATTTTTCATAAAAAAAATTGACAGTATTTTGAGCTGAACGTTAACCTGTTGACTGTGACATGATAAAATCTGATCTTAAAATCTTAAACGACTATCATATTCCAATCATCATGTGAATGTCCAACATAGACAACCGCCGATTTTTTAACAAAAAAAAGATGAGTTTGAAACATAATGAATAATCAGGTGATCATTTTATAACTTTTAATAATCAATGAACTTAACAAAACAACCTTCTATTTTACAAAGGACACCATAAATGCTTTCTCCACAACTTTATTTCCCAATGATGCTTTCATTTTCTATCCGTGAATTACGAGCATAGTCCATTGAATATGGATAAACTACAATATTCATTTCTCAACTTTTTATTATATTCCAGTTTTAGTCAATAAACTTTAAAGGCACTCAATATTAACATTATTCCGTTTTTGTTATTCCGTGATAAATTATTTAACAATTTTATGACATGATATATATTATTTAAAAATTATTAATAAACCCCAAGATTTTTTTTAAATATATGAAAACATCCCTGAAATATTTTTTTCTTAAAATTTTAACCTAGCCTCTTGAATTCTCTTTGATTTTACAATATTAGAGCATCTTCTTTTAAATCTCGATGGTTAGGAGATGGAGAACGAAATGAGCAATATATCTTAATTCACGATGAACGGATGATGGGATTATAAATCATAGTTGTTTTCTTTCGCTTTTTCGGTAGAAATTTCACAAGTTTGGAGGAAATCAAAATTGAGAGACTGATAGGAGATGACGAGATAGATTTTTTATATATATTTAAAATAGAAGGAGAAAACGTCTAACGATGACAGTATCACAATGATGGGAGATGAAAAATAATGATAAAATTCTTAGGTGGCGTTTGGTTCGTTGAAATGTTTATGAGGGAATTGAAATCTGTCAGAAATTGGAATCTAATTTCATATTTTGATTGGCAGGAAATTGAATTGGAATCTAATTACATATTATGTTTGGTTCGCAGACATGTCAGATGAATTTGATTTCAGTAATGTAAAATGACATGATTGCCATTCTTCTTTTTTTTTTACTTAATTTTAGTTTTTTTTTTATAAATTACATGTAGCAATATATTATAAAAATTTTAAAAAAAATAATTTTATTGATTAATTATTCATTTTAATAAATTATAAAAATCATGTTAATAAACATCGTAAGTTAAAATCATCTTAATTAGGGATGGCCATGGGTCAGGTTTTTGGTCCACCCGACCCGACCAGAGAACAAGGGAACCTCTATCCGAGACCCAACCAGACCAAAATAAAGTTTCACCCGACCTGAATATATGAATTAGAAACCCGACTCGACCCAAAATAATAATAAAAATTATTTTTATTCAATAAAAACAGTGACTTAATTGGAAAAATATATATAGAGAGAGAGGTATTATTGTTATTATTCCTAAATATATAAGGTAAAATTATATATTTTTTGGGTCGGGTCGGGTATTTTTCACCCTAAACCCGAACCCGACCCGACCCGAATATCACACTTAAAAAAACCGACTCGATCCGACCAAAATAAAGTTTCACCCGACCTGACCCGAAATAATAAAAAAATATTTTTATTCAATAAAAACACTAACTTAATTGAAAAAAAAAATTATATATAGAGGGGTATTATTGTAATTATTCCTAAATATATAAGGTAAAATTATATATATATTCGGGCCGGGTATTTTTCACCCTAAACCCGAACTCGACCCGACCCAAATATCACTCTTAAAAAAGCAGACCGACCCGACCAAAATAAAGTTTCACCCGACCCGACCCGAATATATGAATTAGAAACCCGACCCGAAATAATAATAAAATATTTTTATTTAATATATGAGTAAATTATCAAAAGATTGATGAGGGTAGTATAGTCAAATTCCAATTCCCTCTAACAAGGGAATTGAATTCCAACATAGAATGGATGAAATTCACTTTCCCTCATTTGATGGAAAGTTGAAGCCATGAGGGGTTTCAATTCCCTTAAAAAAACTTAAACCAAACATAGGAAAGTGTTAGAATTAGATTCTAATTCCTCCTAATTCTAAGTGATTCATGCCAACTAAACGTCACAAGTTAAAAGTTATTGAGAAGATGAAATAAAAAAAATGAGTTCACTTCCATATCAACAAAAAATAATACAAGTAAGCAAAAAATAGGCTACGTCTACGATATTTATGATTTAGTGTCTGAGTGATATAGAACAATTATAAAATTGAATTTTTTTAATTTAGTAATCAAAACAAGATTTACGCAAAGAATATTAATATATTTAGTCATAAAAAGCTTAATATAAGAATAAATGTTTAAACTATACTAAAATTGATTTTTGGTATGTAAAGATTTTTTTATTAAAATATGTCTAATGTTTTCTAAAAATCGTTAAGTGACACGTGTCACGTTCAGGATTTTAAAAAATAAAAAATATATAAAAATGATACGTGTCACTTAACGGTTTTTTTAATGATAGTCACTTAAAATTGTAACGGAGAAAACATTAGACACTTATTTTTAACAAAAAAATTCTTTAAACACCAAAATTCGAGTTTGATAATAATTTATACATTTATTTTTGTATTAAATATGAAAAGAATGTATCTTTTTGAATTCTGGAATTTTGACTTGTAAACAACTTGAAAAAAGATTCGTCTAAAACGACAAGACTCCACTTTAAAAGGGCAATATTATAGCATCCTCGACACTGAAAATTCTGCTAATAATTTCCATATAGATTTCTCTGAACCTGAGAGCAGTATGTAGAAGATAGAGCACACCACGGTGACGACCAACGACATAAACATGCACCTTGCGTCGCTCGGCTCTGGCCCGGTTATTCTTTTCTTGCACGGCTTTCCCGAGCTTTGGTACTCATGGCGCCATCAGCTCCTTTCACTGTCATCTCTCGGGTACCAATGCGTGGCTCCCTATCTTCGCGGCTACGGCGGCAGCGATGCTCCCGCTTCCTCAGCTTCGTACACTGTTTTCCACATCGTTGGGGATCTAGTGTCCCTGCTCGATATGCTCGGTGTCGAGAGCGTGTACTTGGTGGGATACGATTGGGGCTGGTGATCGCTTGGTCTTTTTTGCCAGTTCAGGCCTGATAGAGTCAAGGCTTTGGTGAACCTGAGCGTGGCGTATCGGCCTAGGAACCCTACAGTCAAGCCCGTGGAAGGGTACAGGGCTTTGTTTGGAGACGATTACTATGTGTGCAGGTTCCAGGTAATTGATTCAACCAACAGTTAGATTAATTAGTTGATTGGTTCTTTTATTTTACTTTCACCGTGTGTTGCTCCATTATGTCTCAGGAACCTGGGGAGATTGAAGAAGAGTTTGCTCAACTGGGCACTGAAAAACTTATCAAGTTGTTTCTCGCAGCACGCGATCCGGGTCCGTTTCTTATACCGAAAGAGACAGGGCTGAGAGGGATGCCTGATCCCCCACCCTTGCCTTCCTGGATTTCAGAGCAAGACATAGATTACTTTGTTAACACATTCAACCGAACCGGATTCACCGGAGGACTGAACTATTATCGAGCTATGGACCAGTAGGTCGAATTGAGCAATGCTAAGTTGTTGAAGGAATCACATTTCTATTTCAATTTTCAACCCTTAATGCAGGAACTGGGAACTCACAGCACCTTGGACCGGATCAAAGATCAAGGTACCGGTTAAATTTGTCGTCGGCGACCTGGACATCACCTACAACATCCCCGGCATCAAGGAATACATACACGGTGGCGGATTCAAGAGAGACGTGCCGTTCTTGCAGGAAGTAGTCGTCATGGAAGGAGTAGCCCACTTTATCAACCAAGAAAAATCAGAGGAGATTAGCATGCACATTTATGACTTCGTTAAGAAATTCTGATTGTTAGCCCTATATAACATTTCACTTTTGATAAAAAAAAAAATCATATACAAATTTAAAATTTATACTACTGTCTAGTCCTCTCCTTTTTTTATATATATAAAAATGATAATTTTATTTTTTCTATATGATCATTATTATATGCATTATTATGTTTGCTAGATGGATTTTATCCTTCACATTGGACAATATATTTATTTGTATCTTTTTTTTTAGTTATTTGGTTAAAATTTTCATTATTTCCTTATATGGGTCTATACTAATCTTGGTGGCTAATTTGTGTATTCTGATTGTTTTAGGAGAAATGATTAATTAATGTGAGAGTAAAGTACACAAATGGTCCCCGACTATAGGGTATTGCTTTATTAACTCCTTCAATTATTAAAAGTTATAAAATGATCTTTTGATTAGAGAGTGTTGCTTTGTTGAGTCCCTCAATTATCAAAAGTTACAAAATGATCATCTGACTATTCATTATGTCTCAAACTCGTTCTTTCCCGTTTAAAAATTTAACAGTACTCTGAGTTGAACGTTAACATATTGACTGTGATGTGATAAAATCTGATCCCAAAATCTCAAACAACTATCATATCTCAACCATCATATCTCAACAATCATATTAATGTCCAAATTAGATAACCACCAATTTTTTTAACGAAGAAAAATGACGAGTTTCAAACATAATAAATAGTCGGGTGACCATTTTGTACTTTTAATAGTCGATAGACTTAACAAAGTAATATTATATAGGTGAATGATCATTTTGTAACTTTTAATAGTCGAAGGACTTAATAAAGTAGTACCCTATAGTCAATGGACCATTTGTGTAATTTACCCTTAATGTTATTCAGACAACGAATATATCATATATATAAGCAAAGGGTCTTAATGCAATTCTACGAACAAATTCATACACAGGAATTGATACAAAAAAAAATCAATTTGAATCGATTATTTTAATACAACCGGACAAAGAAAACAACTGTTGTGCCTTCGATCAAGTGATAAATTAACAATGAACTACTAACAAGAAACAAATAACGGCAATTGCAATCCACAGAGGTGAAGGGAAAAAGAATATAGACATACCTACAGCTCCTTGCCAAATCAGCTCACATCCTTGAGTCTTTTTATCAATGCATCCAAAGATTTCTTTTTCGGATTCTGCCTCGCACCGCGGCTCCCAAAGGTTCCGAATAGCCGATCCGATGAATCCCTAAACTTCTCTGAAATCGTCATGACTTTCCGGTAGTCCAGGGCATTGTAACTCCTCTCTCTAATTACTGGGTTCAGAAAATTCTCTGGCTGGTTGCTCAAAAGCAAATTGATCATCTGCCTTGACTCTGCAAGTGCATTTTTCAACAGATTTGCATCCCCTTCAGAAAGCGCAGGACATAGGTTATCCGAAAAAGATTCTAACAACCGGATATCTACATCGATCCCCATAATAGCATTTACGTTAAACCTCTTCACTGAATCTCCCAGTAAAGCCCCAACAATCTTCTCTGATATGTGAGAAAGAACATCTTGTAAAACTCTTTTAAGAACTTGAGTAGGCAATATCTGTTGAGCGGAAGAAACCAAAGTTTCCAAATATATTATAACCTCATTCACATATTCATTACCACCTTGTGAAGCTTCATCAGTCATCCAGTTCACATTCTCGATCAAAGTCAGGAAACCGTCAACCTTTCTCTTGAGCATCCCAGACAGCATCTCTTCTGCAGCATCACGGGCTTTGTTAAGAGGAAACTGCTTCCTTCCCCTTTCTGTCATTCTCAAAGGAATGCCTGAAAGCTGTGCAGCATGACGAAAGAAGAAATCACAAGCTCGCTCCAAAACAGCCATATTTGCTGCGACCTGCATTGCCTGAGAAACCCCTTGTATAGAAGAACTTATCAGCTTCAAAAGAGCCTCATCCAAAACCTCACCCAAAAGCCGGTCCAAATACTTCTTTACGATATCATAGAAATCCAACTGCCCACCATAAGACATGAAGCTAACAGAATCCTCGATAAAAGATCTCACAATCCGGCAACAATCAGGCACAGTAGATGAAAATGGTGCAACGTAAGGAAATGCTGGAACGATATCTGATGTTTGTAACTGGAAAGACAGCACATTCATCGAGTACTCGTAATCCTTCTTCATCAACATCTGCTCAAATTTATCATCAGCAAGAGCTTCCGCGATCTGCTTCCGGCAATCAGATAATAACAGCTCATGGTACTTATCCCTATGCTTACTCAAAACGTTAAGCAATGCATCAACAGGATAGCCATATCTACGCAAAGTAACTCCTAACAAACTCACATAATCCTTAATCAGTAACAGGTGACTAGCAGTTTGCATCCTAGAAAACTGATCCTCTAAAACAGAGCACATTTTACTAACAGCAGTCTCCCACAAATTCTCAACCTCCATTTTGGAAACCAAACACCCGCCTGTCCTTAAAACGCGATCTTCTATTATAAAGAACCCCGCAATTTGAGCAAAAAATGTTTGATGAGATTCAAGAAACGGAGTCATAGAAGATACTTGAAAATCAGAGGTTAATTGAAGCTTTCTATTCTGAAAGTAATACTGCTTAAATCGATTTTCGAGTCCTAAAGTTTGATGAATATGATAAGCTCGATAAAGTGGAGTCAAGTCAAATCCAAACAAGCCGTTATTACCGTTATTATAACTTTCATTATCGTCTCCTCCAAGTTCAACTTCATCATCATCTTCTTCTAAAGCGTAAAAGCAACCTCTCAAGCTGAGTCGACTCTGTTCTTCGGCTTGCCTTTGCTTGATTCTCAGATCTTCTTCGCGTTGTCGAGCAGCCGAGGCTTGTCCGATTGCTATTTGCCCTAAATTGCGGCTGACCACGCGAATATCAACGAGCCAATCGCCAAACTCTTTGCTGATTTTGCGCTCGATATGAGATCGAATCTCAGGAATCTTCCTCTCCAGCATCCTTTTTAAAGTAGATGATGGTATTTTATCTTGGAACTCGTTTGCCATCGAGTCTAAACACTTCAATGCCATGTAGAAACTGCCGTTTGAGACATGAAGATTAGCTGTCGAGCAAAGCTCCATCAGCTTAATACACAATGTCACCGACTGCAAAGCGGAGTTTACGTTCTTTGAAACATTTTGAGCTACAACGAAGGAGTCAAGGGAAGAAAGGAGAGGACCACCAACAGATTGGAGTCCTGAGTTGGAGTCAGAGAGAGTAGATTTGAGAGAATCGACATCGGAGAGAAGGGATCGGAGATCATCGACGGCCAGGATGAAATCTTGGTAGTGAGATTTACAAACTTCTTCGATTTCCGATTCCTTAGAACGAGCGAAGTGACGGAGGAGGTGGAGGAGGATTTCAGGCCTTCCAGAAGCGAACACCTTGCGGACAAAAGGACCGAGGTCCTCGCCGTTACAGATGGCGGAGGAAAGGAGGAGTTGTTCCAATTTATCACCCGAATCACCGCCATATGCGGCTGCTGGCGCCACTTTGCGGCGCGACCTCGTTGCCTGCATTTCTTTCGTCGGTAAAGGTGATGGCGCCGTGATTTAAGAAAGAGAGGGAGAGGGCCGGGGTGGTGTGAATCTGAAGTACTTTTGGACAGAATTTTTGGTTATTTTGGTTTGACGAAACGTCACTGAGAAGATGAAAATAGCATGGGCTTATATGTAATTTTCGATGGAATTTGGATATTTGTTTGACTCGGTAGACTTCGGTTTAATAAAATTTTATATCAGAATGGGCAGATATAAATAGATCCATTTTCATCTTATTTAATTTTATAAGATTAAATTAAACAGTTAATTAAATCATGTGGCCTTCAATTATGATTCTCATTTTAAATTGATCCCTAAATTTTTAAACATTTTAACTTCATCTCTAAACTATGACTGTCATTCTAAATTAATCTTTATACTTTTGAACATTTCATTTTCATCCCCAAACTATGATCTTATTCTAAACTAGTCCCCAAACTTTTTGAACAATTCAATTTCATCCCAAATTATACATATATATTAATCACATCCCTTGTTAATAAAATTATTAGGCCAAGTTATTTTATCATATGTTTTAAAAAATAAAATTTAGATTAAACTATTGTTGAAACGGATTATATATTTGGATAGATTTAGGGATGAAATGGAAAGATTCAAAAGTTTGGGAATTAATTTATACTGAGATCCATAGTCTGGGGATAAAATTGAATTTTTTAAAAGTTTAAGGGCTAATTTAGAGTGAGAATCATAGTTTAGGGTTAGAATATTTAAAAATTTAAGGACAAATTAAAAATGATAGTCATAGTTTAAGAATATATAATATAATTAACTCTAAATTAAATGGATATAATATCATCAATTACAATGATAAGTGATTTTTTTACTTAAAAATCAAATAAAAATTTATTATTTATTGAATTAACTCCCATTAATTAATATTTATTAAAATATCATAAATTTTAATAAAGCTTAAGTAAACGAGATATTATTAGGAGCACCGCACCGCGGCATCCACCAACCATTTTATCTATTTTGTTATTCAGTTGACAAATTTGGCATTGCGTGCAGTCTCCAGAGTCTATAGTCTATCTACCATTCAAGGCACCCACCTGCCCTTCGTTTCCCTGCCCTTCTTCTTCGTCCCCAGAAGGAAACACCAGATTTCCCTTCGAAAACTCCATTTTCCATTAAAAATAGAGGAAACAAAAAAAAAATGGCTCTCAATCGCACCACCGCCATTCCCATATCTCTCTTCCTCTTCCTCCAGTCGGCTCTCGCCACGTCAGTCCCCCTCACCTTCACCGACGACACACCGTCAGCCTACGAAGTCCTCCAAGACTACAATTTCCCCGTCGGTATCCTCCCCAAAGGAGTCGTGAAGTACGATTTAGATGAATCCACGGGTCGTTTCCATGCCTACTTAAATGGCTCGTGTAGTTTCTCGTTGGAAGGATCTTATCAACTCAAATACAAATCCACAATCAGCGGAATCATATCCGATAACAAGCTCACGGACCTTTCTGGAATAAGCGTCAAGGTCTTTTTTCTATGGCTCAACATTGTGGAGGTTACTAGAGATGACGATGAGCTGGGTTTTTCAGTAGGGATTGTCTCTGCGAGCTTTCCAATTGATAACTTTATGAGTGTCCCCAGTGTGGATGTGGGCTGGATGCCTTAATGGGAAAATGAGCAAGCTTAGAGTTAAATCTTCTTTCGCTTCAATTTAGAGGTATTTGTAGGGAGAAAATATTTAAGTTATTGAATGCTATGTTTCATATGGGTTGAATTGAAGTGGATTTTGCTTATATATTGAAATTTGCGGAGTTTTAACCTTTTATGTATTTTTAGAATTTCAACTCATTTGTGTGTAGTGTTTCTGATTATGTGTGGTATTGCTTTAATTGCTTGGTTAGGAAGGATCGACTATGCGGCTAATGCATCGAATATTAGTTCATCTTCTTTTAATGCTATGAGTAGATTGTTGAAACGCTAAGCCTTGAGACGTGAATGTTAATCTGGGTGTTGATAGAAGGCTATGCCTTGCAGATTATCTCCTGTATATGATAATGGAACTGCGGATTTGTATAACTATTGAGTGACTATCGAGTGAATAGAAAGTGGTCGAAAGGGCAGAAAGGACGACTAGGGCAGACATGGGATTGTGCATTTTTTGTGTCAGTTGAAGTAGGATGTAGTAACTGGACATGAGAGGTAGAGTTAGGAAGATAAAGAATGTTTCTGGCAGGAACCGTATACAAGTGAGAATTTTTATGATCTGTTTGAATCTTAGTCAAGTCATTATTCAATATCTCGAGTGCTAGGTTGAGATGTATGTGCAGTATTATTCTCTAGGCAGGCTATTTCTTACATTGCAAGTACCCTTTAGGCTAGCAGAGAACTTCGATGGCTTCAATTTTCAGCTAGAGAAGGTTATCATTTAACTGCATGGTGTGGAGTTTTCAGTTGCATAAATGCTTTGATTTGATAGAAAATTTGTATATCTTGAGTTGTACTTGTCATACTATGGTCTGGACTCTGGATATATGATGAAGGTAGTGATCACATTATCATTAAACCCAACCATATTCAAAATATGGAATTCAATAGTCACGCTTCTGTAGTTTTGTTGCTCTATTCAAGTGAAAATTATGGAAGGTGCCATTCTCTGTAATCGGAAATAATTAGAGCTGATATCCCACAGTTTGACTTGGTTCTTTTTATTTTAGCTGATCATAGGCAGTTGTGTAGTGTTTAAAATGGGCTTGTAAGGACCTTTAGACCTGGAAAAAGGTTCAGGTTTTGCCTTGAAAGTTTCTCTGGTTGCAAATGTTTTAGGACAGGATGACTAAATGGGAATAACTTTTATTTATTCGATAAGTTGGAGTTGATGCCTGAAGTTCTTAATCCAGTTTATGTAGCAGTTAGCTTGAAGCATCACATATTCATTACTGTAATCTTCGACATCTTGAGAATGTTTCTTTTGTTCAATCAAGATGTAAGGAAATTATAGAAACAGATTAGTGATAAGGACTTCGACAAGATAAATATCTGATCGCTTTTAGACTCATTCGCTGTGGACGTTAACTTATAAGTTCATACCGAGATCTCAGACTAAGAGAGGAGAGTAAAGATGTCCTCCATAGCTGTTTTTGTGCCGTAGTTCTAGTGGAGATTGCCATCATGAATTATGTCTCCTTGAACACTCAATCTACCCATTGAACTAGGTTGTCCCTGCACTTTTATTAAGAGATAGTCTTGCAAGAAGCAAGGCTAGAATAATAGAAATTTTCCTGAAATTTATT